>NC_056755.1:36415000-36532500 GCF_018687715.1 Carya illinoinensis
AATGAATATTGGGATCATTCAGTGGCGATCCGCTAAATTGAGCCTGCTGCACCATGCTAATCAAAGCTGGTTTGAGCTCAAAGTTGTTGGCATTAATTGTCTGGCGCATTATGCTCGAGTAATTTCCATTCACAACTGGTCGTACATAGTCCTTCAAGGTGCGTGGTAGTGCCTCACGTTCTTCTTCAGCCATGGCTAGTATCTTATTTCTTCTTAGTGATCTAAGAGTTCTTTCAATCTCCAGGTCAACAGGAATAATATTACGAGATCTAGCACAGCGCATCCAACGTAAAAAACACACATGTAGAACAAATTAAAATAAAATTCTAAATTAAAACCAAGACTACTTTGTATCGATATTGACAAAAAGAATAAGAATAAACCAATCCCCGACAACGAAGCCAAAAACTTGACCGGTGTAAAACTGCAAGTGCATAGTATCGTAGTTTTATAATAAGGTGATAAGAAGAGTATCGTCCTCAGGGATTGGTACCTTACTTTTGCCAAATACCAAAATTATACTAATCTCAATTTTATCTAGAGGAATCACTAAGATTTTTGTAGCTGCCAATTAAACTAAGATCAACTCAGAGAGTAATATGCAAATGAAATAAAACTGACGTTCGAAGATCAAATTAATGGGAAAGAAAACTTCTAGGAAATCGATTTCACCTAATTCTTCACTATGTTTTTCTCATCCAGCTAACTTAATTTAATTCTTTTTGTTCATTTGCAAATCTCTAATCCATCCAACAACTTTTTTCAATAGTCAATTGGAAATTATTCTCGTTCATCAATTCACACAAGAATATGCAAATTAATAAAGTAAGAAAACAATAAAACTAATGATTTAATTACTACATAGGTTCATACAAGTCTTTCGATCTCTATACTTACCTATGTTGAAATATTCAAGATCTAACCTATGATTCCCTCTTTCGATAGCAAATCACAAGATTAAAAAACATCTAATCAATGGCCAATTAATTAGAAGCAATAAACTCAGAATAAATCAGATAAACAAAGAGATAATTGCATTAAATTAGCATAGACAATCAAGCATAGTTCGGAAATAGTTTACATCATTTTCCTAGAATAAAGAAAATTTAGCTCATGCTAGAAATGGAATTCAACATAAACGAATTCACCATAATTGTTCTGAGAAGATTGGAAGAAAATAAACACTGAAAAATCCTCCTTGCAGCCGCAACTCGTCTTCAAAAGCTCAAGGGAACAATTCAACGCTTTTCTCCCGTCCGTGCTCGTGTATGATTCCAACGTACGTGCAATAATTGGAATTCCCTCTCCAAAACAGATGATTTGAATCCCTCTAGCTATGTTTTTCTGTCCCAAAAAGTGTTCTCCAGTCAAAAAGTACGGTCATAGGGTGAAAAATCCCTTTTTATATTGTCTGACGACGAAAAACCCTAGATCTGTCAAAATACGATGTTTGCTCGAGCGGGGTGTCGAGCGCATGTCGAGCGTTCGACTCTGCCTGAGTTCGCTCGAGCGTCCTATCAAGCGCACATCGAGCGTTCGACTCTGCCTGATTTCGCTCGAGCGGCCAATGTCTTCGCTCGAGTGATCTTTGTTTTTCAGCAACCCGCTCGAGCTCCCTGTCGAACAGCAGTCGAGCGTTTGAATCTGCTTGAATTTGCTCGAGCTGCCAAAAGCCTCCGTTCGAGAGAACTTGTAAAATCTGCAATACGAAATTTTTGCAAGTCATCAGCTCCCCTCCGGATCATAAGAGGCGGAGTTTTTCTGGTGAAGGAAGCAGCTTGGGTTCGCCTCAGAAATTTATTCAGCAGACCGAAACTCGACCTCAAGCGTCCTCAGGTGTTAGTATGGGAGGACGGGTGCCATTTTGTAGAGCATGTAAGAGAGCTCATGAGGGCGAGTGTCGGCTGAGTGGTGGACCCCAGTGTTACCGGTGCGGCCAAGTGGGACATATTGCTCGTGAGTGCCCCATCAAAGTTCAAGGAAGCCGTGGAGGTCAACGCGGTGGAAGAACAAATCCAAAACAAGCAGTGCAAGCCTGGGTTTATGCTGTCACACCCGAAGATGTGGATGATGAGGCACCAGCGACCCATGATGCTGGAGTAATTACAGGTATGGATTTAATTTAATTTTATGTTGGATTTAATTTTTGGTGTATTTGGTTTCTCCTTTTTTTTTTGGATTTCATGGGTTAATGTGTTTGGTTCAGGGAGAGTCCGTTTATATGAGTTTTATGCTTGCACTTTGTTTGATTCGGGTGCATCACAGTCATTTGTATCTTCCACGTTTGCGCGGATGTATAATTTGGTCACAGAACCTTTGCCAAAGTCATTGGTAGTGGCTCTACCCGATGGTGAAATGGTGTGGTGTTCCAAGGTTGCTTTGGGATGCCCGTTAAATTTTGATGGAAGGTTCTTGGATGCTAATTTGGTAGTGTTTAAGCTATTGGGTTTTGATATCATTCTTAGAATGGATTGGCTATACCGATATTCTGTGAGTATTAATTGCAGAAGTCGGGTAATTACCTTTCAGCTTCCAGATGGTGATTGTCTGGAATTTGCGGGGTGTAAGTTAAAAGAAAAGCTGGTAATTATATTGGCAATTCAAGCAAGAAGAGAGATTGCATGGGGAGCGGATGCATTCTTAGTTCATATGGTATCTACGCTGTCTGAGAAAAAGTCTTTGGTAGATATTCCAGTTGTGGAAGAATTCCCCAATGTGTTTGTGGATGACTTGCCTGGACTACCCCTTGTTCGAGAAATGGAGTTTGTTATAGACTTAGAACCTGGAGCGGCTCCTGTACATAAAGCTCTTTATCGCATGGCACCGGCTGAATTAAAAAAGGGACTCATTTGCAAGAGCTGGTAGATAAGGGATTTATTCAACCTAGTACTTCGCCGTGGGGTGCGCTAGTGCTGTTCGTTAAAAAGAAAGATGGAACCCTCCGTATGTGCATTGATTATCGGGAATTAAATAAGGTGACCATCAAAAATAAATATCGTCTCCAGCGGATAGAGGATTTATTGATCAGCTTCAAGGAGCAGCTGTGTTCTTGAAGATTGATTTGAGGTCGGGATACTACCAGCTGAGGATCATAGACAAGGATGTGCTCAAAACTGCTTTCAGGTCGAGATATGGGCATTATGAATTTAAGGTGATGCCGTTTGGATTAGCCAATGCCCCTGCTGCTTTCATGGATTTAATGAATCGAGTATTTCGACCTTATCTATATTCCTTTGTGCTAGTATTCATTGATGATATTCTGATTTATTCCGACGATATTGAAGAGCATGTGTATCATCTTCGTCTGGTACTTGGGAAATTGAGAGAACACCAGTTGTACGCCAAGCTCAGCAAATGTGAATTCTGGTTGGAGGAAGTCAGATTTCTTGGGCATGTGATTTCCCGAGACGGAGTGGCTGTTGATCCTAATAAGGTGGAAGCCATTTTGTCAAAACAGCGTCCAACTACAGTGCGCAAGATCCAGAGTTTCTTGGGACTTGCCGGATATTACCAAAGATTTGTGGAAGGATTTGCTCGCCTATCCAGACCTCTCACAGCTTTGACTCGGAAGAATGCAGAATTTGTTTGGTCAGATGAGTGTGAGAGAAGCTTCCAAGAATTGAAGAACAGGTTGACGACAACATCAGTGTTAGCGCTTCCAGAACCGCATAAGCCATTCGTAGTCTTCAGCGATGCGTCTAAATTTGGATTGGGTTGTGTGTCCTTATGCAGGAAGGACGGGTTGTTGCCTATGCATCTCGTCAGCTAAAGGACCATGAGAAGAATTATCCGACGCACGATTTGGAATTGGCTGCAAGTGTTTTTGCTCTCAAGATCTGGCGGCACTTTTTGTATGGGGAAGCATGTGAAGTATACACTGATCACAAGAGCTTGAAGCATTTGTTTTCCCAGAAAAATCTGAACATGAGGCAGAGGCGATGGCTAGAGCTAATCAGTGACTACCAGTGCGAGATCAAGTACCATCCGGGGAAGGCTAATATAGTTGCTGATGCTTTGAGCTGAAAATCGCACTTGGAAGATGAAGCCGAGCCGTCGGAATTGGATTCTTTGCTTTTTGGGATGAGAAGGCTCCTTATTCAAAGTTCACAGCAAGAAGAGATTTTATCTTCAGTTCTTGATATTCGGGTAACTGATTTTGAAGAATTGAAGACTCTTCAAAGGAAGGATCCGAAGCTGCTGAATATCAGAAAAAGAGTCAGAAAATCTCGAGGGCCGTTGCACTGTAGTATGGATAAAGATGGAATACTTCGGTTCCGAGATCGCAGAGTGGTCCCCAAAGATTCAGAATTCAAGGAGCGGATCATGGCAAAAGCTCATGCGGCCCTTATTCAATTCATTCCGGCAGTACAAAGATGTACCAGGACTTGAAGAAAAATTATTGGTGGGATGGAATGAAGAGGGATATTGCCTTGTATGTTGAGAAATGCCACAAATGCCGTTAAGTGAAGGCCGAGCATCAAAGACCCGCAGGTATGCTCCAACCCCTCCCTATTCCTGAGTGGAAATGAGATGACATCACGATGGACTTTGTAGTGGGTTTGCCGAGGACACCTAGTGGGAAAAATTCTGTTTGGGTGATTGTTGACCGATTAACGAAGAGTGCTCATTTCTTGCCTGTTAATAACACAGATTCCTTGGGTAAGTTGACACGCTTGTACGTGAAAGAGATAGTGCGGCTGCACGGCATACCAAAGAGTATAGTGTCGGATCCAGACCCAAGGTTCACGTCGCAGTTCTGGAAGAGTTTGCATGCAGCTTTGGGTACTAAGTTGAAGTTCAGTACTGCGTATCACCCGCAGACAGACGGCCAATCAGAGTGCACCATTCAGACCCTTGAAGACATGTTGCGAGCATGTGTCATGGAATTTCAAGGGAGTTGGGAAAACTATTTGCCACTCATAGAGTTTGCATATAATAATAGCTTCCATGCGACCATTCAGATGGCTCCCTATGAAGCTCTTTACGGGAGGAAGTGCAGATCACCCTTGTGTTGGGATGAAGTCGGGGAGAGTAAGATTATTGGACCCGAAATAATTCAAGAGATGCAAAGCCAAGTTCAGATCATCAGGGATAAAATGGCGGCAGCTCAGAGTCGCCAGAAAAGCTACGCTGATACCAGCAGGAGAGAGTTATCTTTTGAAGAAGGTGATTGGGTTTATGTCAAAGTCTCTTCCATGAGAGGAGTTAAGCGTTTTGGTAAGAAGAGAAAACTGGATTCGAGGTATGTCGGCCCTTTTCAGATTTTGGAGAAGGTAGGGTCCGTCGCCTATAGAGTTGCTTTGCCAGAATATTTTGGAGATTTTCCTGATGTCTTCCACGTATCATCCCTAAAGAAGAGCTTTGGACAACAAGAGCCACGCTTTGTCGACCCAGAGGGTATTCAGTTGCAACCAGACCTTACTTATGAGGTAGTTCCGTCGCAGATCATGGATTGGAAGGAGCAACAGTTGAGGTCCAAGACAATACCTTTGGTTAAGGTGGCATGGGGAGATCCGTTAGCTCAAGATTTCTCTTGGGAGCGAGTAGCGGACATGAGGGAGCAGTACCCATACTTGTTTGAGTAATGAAGGTACGTATCTTCGTCTTGGTCGCAAGTGGTTTATGTGATATTATGTGGCTTGTTTTAAGTTGGTGGTTGATCTTGCAAATTTCGAGGACGAAATTTATTTTTAAGAATGGGAGGATGTGATGACCCGCTTTTACGTGTATTTTCACTGAAGGGTTGTTTTTAATTTAATTAATATATTGGTTTATTTATTTTAAATTAATGTATTTTAATTGGTTTTTAATTTATTTGATGTTGTGTTTTTTTTATTTGGTCGTTTTACGGTTTTTAATGTCGTTTTCGGTAGATCTGTTTTGGTTTCCAGAGTGAGGACTGGACCTCATTTCTTTTTCCTCATCTTTTCTTTTTCTCTTTTCTTTTTATTTCTTTCTCTTGTTTTTTTTCTTCTTTTTCCTTTTTCTTTCTTTTTTTTCTTTCTTTTTCTCCTCCCCGGTTCTCTCTCCCGCGCGCTCTCTCTCTCTCCTCTCCTTCACGCCGATCACCACAGCTACCCAGACCCACCGCCGCTGGCCACCGTGTGGCACACCACCCCCACCATTTTCTTCCCCTCCCTCTGGTGAACCACCCCACCAAGTTTCATCCCCAACCGTGCTGCCATTTAGCCGAAAAAAGCCCATCAAGCCACACGGTTTTTGCTCCGATCTGCCACCGTCGCTCCACCTCCGGCCACCACCTCTTCACTACTTCATCACCGACTCCTTGCCGTCCTAACCCACCCAATTTTGGCCTCTAATAGTTGCCGGAACAGCTCCCACGAGCTAGTTTCCGTTTTGGGCGTTTAAGCCCTTCCTCCGCCATTTTCGCCGCCACCCACGGCCAAACTCCACTTCCCTTAGCTTCATAAACATCGTTAGACCCTTCCCTATCAATCCCGAGCTTTGGTTTATCCTAGTTCAAAAGTGGGTATTTTACAACCCACGACCACAATGAAATTTCACTGTTACGTTGCTTTTCTTCCCCCGTTTGCAACGCCGCGAGCTTTCTAAAAATACCATATAGCACTGTAAGTATTTTCCAAACTCTAATTTTAGATTTAAATATATTTTTCTCATTCAATAATTATTTGTTGTTGGTTGGCTGATTCCGGACTAAGTCCGAGGAGTTCAGGGGTCGGATGGATGGAGGATGGAGTTGCTTGTTTTATTGATTTATGGTTGGTTGATCGTTTTGTGCATTGATATCGCATTTACATGGTGCATGCACGTGCGTTTTAATTAAATTGAGAAAATCCTATTTTATTGGCGTAAGTGGATTTTCGGGTGCGTGTGTATCACGACCCCAAGCCGGGATGGGGTATTATCTCGGTGGAGCTCCTCTGGTCACTAGGGAGCGTAATAAATTAAGTGACGTCCCCTGAGTTGTCGCTGGGCGACGACAGGAGCGAGGGCTAGGGGATGCTTGGCTACAAACGCGCTGGGCGCAGAACCAGGCATCGCTCTACGCACCGACTCTGTGGCCCTTCGCTGGCGAGGGCTAGAGGATGCTTGGCTACGAACGCGCAGGGCACGGAACTGGGCATCGCTCGTTTAGGTGTCACATGCGTGGTCGTTACCTGCCGTGTGGTACTGGAGCCAGGGTGTGCGAATGATCCCTAGGAGAGGTCATGGTGCATACGGATTAATGGGTTAATGGTTTGAGTTTGATATAGGCCAAATGTGACTTTTGGCGTGATATTTGGAAAGGTTATGTTTTTGGGCCAAATGGGATTTTTGGCGTGCGTGGAAAAAAATATGATTTTATGGGTTTTGTGCATTGGCATCCTTTCATGTAAAATTTTTGAGTTTTATATGTTTTTATCTGGTGGTGTTTAGATTTTACTTACCTGCGGCACCATTTTGGTACCGTAGATTTTGGTGCAGAGATCGAGGATAAGGAGGAGGAGGCTGAGCCCGAGGATGCGGCTCCGCCTGGGTGCTAAAGTTTATGTTTTGTATTTGATTTAAAACTATATTTGTGTCTTGTAATATTTATTTATGTATGTTTTGAACAGCTTTGTGTTAAACAAGAAAAAAATTCTGGTACTTAGTCATGACTTTCGTTATCCACTGCGTATTTCTTTTTGCACATTTGTTGCTTTACACACACTTAACACTCGTCAATAGGGTGATGACCTGTGATGTCATCATCCAGACGTCTCGATTTCTCCATGTCTGTGCATGGGGATTTGGGGGTGTCACAAGGGTTTCAAGGAGTTACTGTAGTCGGCACTGTTTACTGTACTATAGCGCTGCACTGTTTACTTAAGGGTATTTTTGGGAAGGGGCCTTATTTTGGCCCAAGGTTATTTTTGTTAGGGAGTATTTAAGCATCTTTGGCTGCCCACTTCATGGTTAGACAATATTGAATTTTCATTGTGATGGCCCCAGATTCCGCTTGGAATTGAATGAACATCTGAAGTGTCGGGACATGCAACAAAAGGTTACCTACCCCCGTTCATGGCATATATGATGTAATATTCCTAATATGCATCTAGCATTATGCAATATTTACAGCGGATAAATTTTTTTCTTTAGCAATACTATGAGCCAAACTAAAAGTATCCGAAATACTTAAAACATACTTTATACATAAAGGGATACTAAACAGCCATGATCACAACACTAGTCCAAAATGGTTGTGATCAAAAGAGTACTGGAGATAAAATTCCATAAGTACAAGTAGTAACCTAAGTTAAATATTATGCCATCATTGACGTCGCACCATAGCTTGGTCAATCGTGTTTAGTTGGTTGGATTCTGATTCTCCTTCGGGTCTTGTAACAAAATCTACCATTCGGGGGTGGGGGGAATAGTAGTTGGGACTACCATAATGAGCTTTGATTATAAATCTCAATAAGTTAACAAGAAACTCCCATACAGGTTAATGATGCATGCATGGCAGTAAAAGTATGAATGCATAATTAAAGTCGTAAGTAAGCATATCATAACTTGACATATAGCATGACATAATTGACATAACCTGAACTAAAACGTAAACTAAATTTTACTCGACATGACATGAACTTAAACTTAAAACATAACATAGACTAGCAACATAACATGAACGTAAACTTAAAATATAACATACAATTGAAACATAGCATGAACATACATAACATAAACATGAACATGAACTTAACATAAACTTGAATACACTACAACAAAAAGCACTTTTGCCGGCGATTTTAAATCGCCGGAAAAAGTAAAAAAATCACAAGCAAATCTATATCCCAACGATTATAGACTCTCCGGATAATTGCCGCTACTATTCAGCCATTTTATCTATACTACCGCGAACTGCCAAAATCGCCGTGGAATGTGTAATATTTCGTAGTGATTTTATACTCGCCGGAATATAATTTTAAAATATTAAAACTAGATACCGACGATTTAAAAATCGCTGTTAAATTATTTGCCGATGATTTCGCAAAAAGCCAGCAAATAAATCTCAAAACGGTAATTTAGATATCGGCGTTTGAAAAATCGCTGTCAAATTATTTGACAACAATTTATTTATCTCCGGTATCTAGTTTAAAAATGGATAACTTATTTACCGGCGTTTACGAAATTGTTGTAAAATAAATATCCAGGGATTTCACAAACGCCGGCATATCAATTACCGTTTGGAAAATTATTTGCTGGCGTTTTCAAAATCGTCGGAAATTGATTTGACAGCGATTTATAAAATGTCAAAAAATAATTATCAGTTTCTGAAACTACCTACCGGCGTTTTATAAATCGCTATCAAATCAATTTCCGGTGATTTTGAAAATGCCGGCAAATAATTTTCCAAACGGTAATTGATATGCCGGCTTTTGTGAAATCGCTGGATATTTATTTTACAACGATTTCGTAAACAACGGTAAATAAATTACCCGTTTTTAAAGTAGATACCGGCGATAAATAATTCGCTATCAAATAATTTGACGGCAATTTTTCAAACGCCTATATTTACATTACCATTTTGAGATTTATTTGCCGGCATTTGAGAAATCGCCGGCAAATAATTTAACAGCGATTTTTAAATAGTAGAAATATAAATTGCCGTTTTGAAATTTATATTCCGGCGATGAAGAAATCGCTGGCAAGTGATATAGCAGCGATGTTCTAATCGCTGGTTGTCAAAAATCACTGCCATTAAATTATTTTCCAGCGTTTTTAATTTCGCTGCTATATTATTAGTAAATCGCCGCTGAAGACTATTACGGCCATTTAAATATTTTCCAGCGATTTTAGTATCGCCGGAAATTGAGTTACCAACAATTTTTTTTTTAATGCAATTTTATTTATGTTGTTTTGTAAGTTTTTGGTGGCGATTGAAAAATCGCTAGAAAATCCTAAAAATTAGAAATTTTAATAACCCAGTATTCCTACAAAGGTCTCATTTAAATGGGACCAATGAGTTCTCATTTAAATGACACCCAATAAGAATACTGGGTCTCATTTTTCACCCATTAATCATGAAAATCAAATATTTTCTCTTCATTCATCCAAATGTACCTGATTGATATGAGTAGCTAATTAATTTTCCTCACATCAACAAATTTATCAAATATCATTTCTTTTGACCTGAAGTCATCAATGAGACCAAATTCATATATGTTTTTACACTAGGTGGTGCATTATATTGATCATATCAAGTACAAGCTGAGCTACTGATTATGTGAAGAGATTAATCATCACTAATATTTTTATAGTTCAAGCCTCTACTACATCCAAAATCAAAGAGCTACCAAGTTGTCTGTTGGTGCCTTCAGTGCACGCCAATGAACAACACTTAAGTTTTGAAGAATGTTCCCATCTGTTTAAAATAAGCGAAACAAAGACAAGCTCATGAGCACCCTATATGACATAAATAGTTCTTTCTTGAAAAAAAAAAATAGTACAAATCAATTATCGATAAGTTGGAATGTGACTGAACACTGAAGGCATATATCGCTAAATAAACTAGAAACAGTCAATTAACCTATTTGGGATGGAAGTACCTCAGAAACCTCAGAACTCTTACTTTCAATAATTCACACCATAACAAAAGCCTCATTCAAAATGTCATTAGGGGGCTTTGATATTGTATAGTTACCTAAAATAAAATTGTTTGGTCAATTTGAAATATGAGACTTACATTGTGCTAGTGTTGCCTATATTTGTGAAGCTGTTTTCCTGAATTAGAATTTTTTATGGTATAGTGCTCAGCTCATATGAATAAATATATAGCACTCCCCACCCTTCAAAGATTGTACAGCAGAGAAAAGTTTACCTTAGTCTACAGTGAATGGTAACCTTGCCGCAAGTCACATTTTGAGAAAAAGTGGCATAAGCAGATTACAATAATTTTCGGGCATTTACACAGCCATCTCCATCAAAGACAGATGCAAGATTTGATTCTCTTCCACATCCAGTTTCTGTATTAACAGCAAGACCAGCCTTATGGAACCCTAAGTAACCTGCAGTTCAAACAGAGTATATTTCAGTTTCTGTTGAAATATAGCTAAACTGCAAAATAGCCTCCAAATTATATTTTTAGTGCAGGCCTTAAAATCACATCTTAGATACTATATTGTTTCCTTTCACAAAGTCTCCAATATATAAATATATTATTGAAACCAAGAGGCTAAAGACTCAATTTTGGCGTTGAGTTACAAGAAGTACACCACCTGATCCAATAAAAAACAACTAACTCTCATAACATAGTCACATATGTCAACAATCTCTCTCATTTCAACTTAAAGCCCCCTTCTTCAAAAAAAATAAGAAATTGTTTAATAATATTTCTTGCAATTTAGTTCACTTGTCCATCACCAATCATTTCAGTTTCAGAGCCATGGTGATGGGAAATAATGTCAGGCATTGAGGTTAACCTACCAAAGAAAACATTAAATTGACCATATGAGTTTCATTCATGAAGATTTGTGTGCTCCTTCAAGGCTCTAATAATTACTTCCAACAACAAACCTAACAACACCCACTTATGTGTTGTATTTCCTCAAATTATCGTTTATCACATCTCAAAAACTCAAATCTTTAGGAGCTAAACGAACCCTAAACTGCACATTCCTACCAAAAACAATTACTTGGAGGTCCACATTATTATGATAACTGAGGTTAGCTGAAACCTGAAACACACCATCATGGAATGGAGGAATACGTTAAACAAGTCTCTTGTGGTCATGGTTGTTGATGTGACCCAGCGAGAAAATGGCAGCGGTCAAAGAGCTGAAAGAATCCATTCATGCACCCAATCTGCTTCTGCAGATCTTGATGTCATCATGGTACGCAAAAGCTTTGCAGACAACAAAAGCTTCTCTTTTCTGGTTCCTACTCCACAAATTACACTTATTGCACTTCCGTTAAGATTCCATCTCCAAGAATTGATAACAAAGCGACAGGATTCTAGGTATATTTTGTTGCAGAATCTAAGATTATACTTGAGATAGTAAAATCACACATTGATAGAATTTGGCTTAGCAAATAATAGAACTTCAATCTTTCCTGAAGTCTGAAGTTTTTTCCAGCTACTTGGAGGACAGAAACACAGCACTAGTCCCCACCTTCTAAGTAACAAAAACTCAAGTAACAAAAAAAGAAATGGTTGGGGACCCCAAGACTCGAAAGTTACCACTAGTCCCCACCTTCTAAGTACCATCAAATATAAATCTACAAGCAAGTTCTGCAAAGAGTTTGTATTAATGTTTTTCTACTTTTCCTCACAGAACAAAATAATACTTGGTCTTTTGGTTGGATCAAGGAAATGAATCTAGCTAGAGCCTAGAGCATATGCTAGTATCTGCAGTTTATTATATGAAGGCAATGCTAAATATCAGCTTGGAAGAATGACAAGTAGTGACGACCTTTTCTTATAATGCCATTTAGAACCTATACTAGAATCAAGCTAGAAACAACATATTTGCTTAGCATTTCTTTGATGGAGATGCATGCAGCATGCCTCTCTTTCTTATGGTACCTTCAATCAGTAGCATTAAAACGATGATCTAGTACTACGTAACAATTACTCAAAAATCTTGAAAACAGCAAATAATTGATCTTAAGACAAACACGCAAGAAAAGGACAATCATATCACAAACACTTACATCATGTCAATGTTATGTACTTGATAATGGATCCATCTAACCCTTTTTCCCCTTCAATTATCTTAAAATATTAAAGATAATATTATATATATTAAATTAAACTGCTATAAAAAGAATTGCAAACCAACCTTCATCCATAGTAAGTTCAAAGGACGCTGCATCCTCAGTCTTCTTTTGTGCCCCACTAATGACATCATGCTTGCATTGTTTTACAATCTCATGCTTACATCACTTACGAGTTCATTGCAAGCTCCATATCTGGAAAATATATATATTGTTATCTAGTAAAACAAAATTTTTTACTAATACTACTTGGAGACATCAGAAAATATTCTGATGTCTTAACAATTTAAATTGTGAGCAGCAGATAGTGAACAACAAATTAACAATAAAAATCAGTTGTGAAGCCAAGTTGATATATATTAAATTGGACAAGATATATATCTAGTTACGTTCAAGTACACTGGACTATAATAATACTCGGATATGGCTGTTACTTATCAGTAAGTAACACAGATTATCACTTATAACATGTCAAAGGCTGACCAAAGATTTGGGGTAAAAATTTTAATGGCTGCTGTTTTGCAATCACCAGAAAAATTCACCTATATAAAGAAATGTGACCTATATTCCCTAAATTGTTTTGTTGGTTGCTTCCAATCCTTCTGACTGTCAACTGGAACATCATGCTAGGATATCTCAGGAAATTTTGTAAAGATCGCTAAAATCCTATATTTCTCTAAAACTTTTGAGGCCTTCCCTACAGAAAAATCCTAAGACAAGTGATTGGGCTATGCCTATTTACTTGTCTTAGTATAAATTTCTTATAAATTTTTTAGCATATAATCAAAGGGCTATAAAGAAATTTGTGTTACCTATTTTATTTGTCTTAAAATTTATATTTCTTATCTATAAAGAAAGGGCTAGACCAACAAATAAACTTAAAATTAATTAGTGTGCATGCAAATTCATATTTAAATCCTTAAAACTAGGGTTGTGGCCAACTCGGCCAATTGAAGATTTGTATTTAGAGAGTACTTACCTCTTGGTTTTGAAGTCTTTCGAAATTGCCATTGAAACGAGGAACTGGAACCATTAAATAAATATCATTGATTCTTGGAGTGTTAACCATTTGCTCAAAAACTTCTCACGATCCAGTCGTCGGGCCTAAACTTCTCTATATCCCTAGTGTTGACATATACCCCTTAATATATATATATATATATATAGTAATATATATATATATATAGTAATATATATTGCCCAGCTATCTTTTTGACTAACAAAAAAGCGCCCAAAATGTCAAAAAACACTCAACCCCCCCTTATAGGTCGGGGGAATCATTACACTGAGTCTGGCGATATGACTCAGTGAATGTGGGATGATCCTTAAAGAAAGCTTGCAGCAGCCTGTTAGTTTGAATCGCATGCTCCCTAAGAGCCCGCACCTCTGATCTCACTTCATCTAGCTGACTCTTATAGTCTTTGGCATCTTTCTTATGTTGTTCAACATCTTTCTTGTATCTTTCAATCTCAGACTGGTAGCATTGCATTTTAACTTGGTCACGTTGTCTACTTGACTCGGGGATGACCATCTCCCCGAGTCCTCGTGCATATCCAGGTCGATGTCCAAGGACCTCCCTAAAGACCATCACTGCTACCTCACCACTTCATTCCTCTGGTTCTAGGCCATCCAATCTACCTTGCATCTCCTTTTGCACAAATGCAAAACAACGATTATTAACAATCTACACAACCTTATGCTCTTATTTATTATTATCAGAAATAAACATAGATCAAGTAGCCAGGACTATAAGTACAACTACTAGTGTACTACTCACGTAAGTATCTTCAGTAGCATCTATCACAAACTTATTCTTCTTCTTCGACCAGCATGTCTCCTTATAGAAGTCCACCAAATTTCCATTCTCAGCGCGCTGCATGTGTGACATATGGGGAATTAGAATATGTTTGAAGTTTGAAAAATTAATTTATTGTGGTTGCAATTTGCAAATTAATCTCAATGAGGTTGAAATGAGACCACTACCCAATCAATAAGGAAATAATATTGGGAAAAAAAAGGAATCTAATTTCATTGGATTAGGATGACAATATTTATTGTGGCCTATGAGTTCAGAATTTGGACAAGTGTAGTGAAGTGTATTGATTTATATAGGGCAGCATCCTCATACCTTTTGCTCAAGTATTCGAACGAATGATTTACATCCTGATGTGTGATTAATTGCCTGCTTCTCTCAGTTCTCCCGGTTCTGGGATGACATTTTCTGCGATGCACGCACACCCAATGTTAGCAATAATAAATAACCGGATTTTCCTCAACTATATTGATCCACTATTTAATGGAAGGATTTATGGTTTATATAGTTGAAGAGGATATATACCTTAAAGGCATCACTGCCCCACCTGCCACACAACTTGATGCATACAAGTGGGTCCACCAAGCTTGTGCCATTAGCTAAAGCTTCTTCATGGCTTCCAAAGGATTGATAAATCTTGTGCAAGTCACGATAGAAGGAGTTGAAGCGCTTACGAAGTGCCTTCATCATCATCAACCGGTGGTTTTTCCGTTCCTAGTCTAACACGAAGTCAACCTACAATAATCAGCGAATTAGTATATGTGCTACGGTTATACTAGATAACACACTTCTATAGTAACATTTCACTACTAACACATAAAACTTACCCGAACACGGTTAATTAGCTCCTCTTTCATGGCTTGTGGGACATCAGTCCATTGCGCATAACTCATTTCACAATATTGTTTAACAATCCATGATACACGTGTTGTGAACATAGAAGCATGATCACAACAAGGGGCAGTCTCACCATTGTTTATCTTTAAAAGTACTTTCACGTTCTTTCTCCCCTTCTCAAACTCAATGCATCGAGCAGGCCCACATTTTTGTTTCCTCTGTTGTTGCGTTAATACGGGCTCCGTGGGGGCGTCTATGGCTGTATTACAAAATTCAGATGATTAGTGCATGTAATTATAAATTATCTAAACTCTTAGAAATGGGTTTAAATATGTCAACCCATTAAATATGTATTGAAAAAACACCCACCAGTTTGGGGTATACTAGAGTCTTCCAATCTTGCATGTTCTCTAGTAGGTGATTGTTCCCGCACTGGTGAGGGTTCTTGAATAAGCGCTGGTGTGGGAATTGGGCGGGTGGATGGTGGGGGGCTTGGGGGCTGTGTGGAATCATCCGAGGACTCTTGATTACACTCCTCAGGGCTATGATATGAGGATATTTTTGCTCCCCATGGTCGATTCTGGTGAGCCGAGTACGGTACATGGCGCCTTGCACGAATACCCCGGATTCTCCCTCCGCTTCTAGAACTGGGTCCCGCTAGGTCACCTACATGTGTCCGAGTTATGAGGATTGTAATAAAAATCAATATCATTCCACAAAATAATCTGAAAGTCACAGACAGGGTTCGAATAACTCCAAATATCCTACATTTTTATTTACTTTTGGCTAGGCTAACCCTTACATTATGAGCATAATATAGACATGAAATGAATAACTTATCGATCAAACGTATATACCTTGATAATTAATAGTGCTCCTCATGCCTCCAGCTTCAAGATGGGATTGCATGATTAATTGTAAAGCTTGAAGATGGCAACACAGTTTTGTTTTCCTGTAACCTAATCAAGAATATAATCAAACACATCATAAGTCAAACAAGTTTATTAGGTATTAAATATAAGAAAACATAGATATTATGTTCTACATATTAGTTCAATCCTAGAATTGGCACATTCGATACTTGATGGTTTTAAGCAAGTAAAGCAAAAATTGGTATTTCATACAAATGAATATTGACCTGTCTATGAACTAGCACCAATTTGGAATAGGTAAATGAATGTACCAACCTTGAGCCATGTTTAGTTTCTAGCTTTTGATTATAAATCTAACATAGACTCTTCGTCTGTTGATAGGTCATCCTCATCTGAATATTCCCCCTCACTATCCGCATTTCCAGAACCAGAAGTAAAAATGCCATCATTAATAAACCCTGATGAAGATGCCATTTGACCATCACTAGCCATGACTTCTCGTGCGTCAATTTGGCTAGGTGGTATATCAAGCCTATCAAGTGGAGTTGACACTGGATTTTCATTATCACTCTGCACTGATTCATAATAATATGATGACTCATTTTCTTGATCGGCCTCATTAGTACTTGATTCGCCATCATTAATATCTTCTATAGTAGTCGACACTGATGGAATGTTGTATACATTCCTATTTGTATTGTTCTGCACAACACCCCAATTCCCTTTCGCCCTTAAATCTCTTATGTAGAAACATTGATCAGCCTGACTCGCCAACACGAATGTTTCATCCTTATACCAAGTCTTGTTCATATTGACACTAATCATATGGTCATCCACCTGCACCCCTCGTTTTTTATCACCAACGTCAAACCAATCACATTGAAATAGGTACACCCGACACCTTCCATGTAGCATAACTCTATGTTATTATTAATAGCACCTTAAAAGCCGGCGTTATTTGTGTTCTAGTCCCCAGTCACCAACACCCCAGAATTTTGCGTACGACGGCGAAGTTCACACTGCTTCGTATGAAACCTTTTTCCATTTATTATACTTGCAGCATATGATGCAACCCAACTGTCAGGCCCGCAAGCTAACGCATAAAGATCATTGGACACATCATGTGGATTCTTGATACGATATTCCTGGATCTATACCAAAATTGTTGAAAATTCACAACGTATATTTTCATCGTTAAAAAAACATATCAAGGAAACCTATATGTTCTCAGTATGTAGATAAGGTTGGAAAATAACTTACACGGTTCTTGAAACAAGTTGGAAAGTCAATTTGATGCGTGCGATCGATGCAATTTGGGTGTTGCACCTTACATTTCTCGTAGTGTTCCCTACATATGGAGCACGGAATCGCAAAACAAAATATTTGACGTTATGGGCATTGAATGTATAAAATTTTGTATATGGCTAAATGGAAGTAGATGATCAAGTAAATTAGTTGATTCTTACTGTATATAGGGTCTTTGGAAAATTGTTGAGCACATACCAGCTGGCTGCCTTAAAGAGTTTGTCTTCTAATTGCACATTAGAAGCTATACCCTAGGGACGGACTTTCTGGTTGAAAATTCTGAATCCATCTATAGTTTCCTCTTCGTCAGCATCAATGTTTCGGTCCGCTCAATTGAACTTTGTCTCAACATCTTGGAGGTATATGGAGCAAAATGTCAGGCATTTAGCGTGAATGTAGGCCTCGGCTATTGAACCTTCTGGTCGGGCTTTATTCTTAACATACCGCTTGAATTTGCCGAGATATCTCTCAAATGGGTACATCTACCTATATTGTACTGGACCCCCAAGTATGGCCTCATAGGGCAAATGAACAACTGGGTGGACCATGACATCGAAAAATGATGGAGAGAATATCATCTCCAATTTGTATAGAATGGTTACGATATCAGTTTGGAGCTGGGACAAGCGATTCACATCCAGTGTTCGAGCGCACAACTCTTTAAAGAAAGTGCTAAGTTCAGTCAAAGCCAAGGTAATGTCACTTCTTAAAAACCCCCTAGCAGCAATTGGGAGTAGTCTATGAAGGAAAACGTGACAGTCGTGGCTTTTCATCCCACTAATTTTGCAATCACGTAGAGAAACACAGTTCGAGATATTGGAAGAGAACCCATCTGGGAATTTGATATTAGACAGCCACTCACAAAATTTATTCCTTTCATCTCCGTGTAATGTGTACAGTGCATGTGGCATTGTTACATGATCACCTTCACGCCTCGAATGTAATTCTTTTCTATAGCCATAAATCTCAAGTCACGCCTTGAATTGATATTATCCTTAGTTTTTCCTGGACTGTTCATTAAAATGAATAAGATGTTTTCGGCAATATTCTTCTCAATATGCATAACATCTAAATTATGCCAAAGTCGAAGTGTTGACCAATAAGATAACGTGAAGAATATGCTAGACTTTGTCCAGTTCAGCTCTTCAGTAGTACTTTTTCTCTTCCTACGAGATTTGCCAAATTGAACATCCCCAATCATCTGCAATTGACCTAGAATATCGTATCCTCCTATTTCCCTTGGTGGCATGCGATGATCTTCCTTGCCATTGAACAACCCTTTCCTCTTTCTCCACATGTGATCTAGTGGTAAGAAATGGTGGTGTCCCATATAACAATGTTTTCGGCCATTTTTCTACCAATTGGAGTCTATGTCAGCATTACAAGATGGACAAGCTAATTGCCCCTTTGTTGACCAGCCAGAAAGATTCCCGTAGGCAGGGAAGTCATTTATTGTCCACAACAATGCAGCATGCAACATAAACGTCTCCTTAGTTGCTGCATCATATGTAGGGATCCCATATTCCCAAAGTTCAAGCAGTTCATCGAGCAACGGCTGCAAGTAAACATCGATCTCATTCCCTGGTGACTTTGAACCAGGAATAATGAAAGATGTCATAAAGAATTGATCTTTCATGCATGACCAGGGCGGCAAGTTATATGGGATAAGGATCACTGGCCAAATGCTATAAGGTTTTGCCAAGTTGTTGAAGGAAGTGAAACCGTCACTGTGACGCCCCCAAATCCCTACGCATGTACACAGGAAAATCGAGACGTCCGGATAGTGACAACCCGAGTCACCACCCTATTGACGAGTGCCAAGTGTGTGTATAAGCAACAAATGTGCACGAAGAAACACGCAGCGGATAGCAAAGTCATATAACTAAGTACCGTAATTTTTCTTAATTTAATACAAAGCTGTTTAAAACATACATAATAAAATATTACAAAGCACAAATATAGTTTTAACCAAACATCAAAGCTTAAACATTAACTCAGAACTCCGGCGGAGTCGCTTCCTCAGGCTCAGCCTCCTCCTCTTCCTCGAACCCTGCACCAAAATCTACGGAACAAAAAATGGTGCCGCAGGTAAGTAAAATCCAAACACCACTAGATAAAAACATATAAAACTCAAACAATATGCATGAAAGAAAAACTAATGCACATGTCCCATAAAACCATTTTTTCCACGCACGCCAAAAACCCATTTGACCCAAAAACATAACACTTAAAACCAAGCCTTGCCATTATCCTAGATAATGGCCCAAACCACCATTTTCCCAAAAAATGGATCAAAAGCCTCAACACATCCTCGCCATTTTTCCAAAAAATGGCCTGTATCCGAAAACCATAAAAACGATCCAATTATGCATGCACCATGATCTCCCCTAGGGATCATTCGCACACCCTGGCTCTGTGCCACACCGCAGGTAACGACTACGCATGTGACACCTAAACGAGTGATGCCCAGACTCACGCCCAGCAAGTACCTGGACAGGCCATCCTCTAGTCCCCGCCACTCTAAGGACCACGGAGTCGACACGACAGCGTTACCGTATCGTGCGATCCTGTCATTGCCCTACAACAACCCAGGGGATGTCACTCAGTATTATCCACTCCCGAGTGACCAGAGGAGCTCCACCAAGATAATAACCCATCCCGGCTTGGGCTCGTGAGACACACGCACCCGAAAACCATTTACACCAACAAAACACGATTTTCTCAATTAAAATAAAATGCACATGTATGCAATATGTAACGCACGCCTCATGGCTCAAATAATCAAGCGATCACAAACAACCAAAATCAAGCACTCCGTCCTCAAACCATCCAACCCCTAAAGTCCTCGGACTCAGTCTGGAATCAACCAACCAACAGCAAATATTTATTGTAAGAGAAAATATATTTAAATCTAAAAGTAGAGTTTAGAAAATACTTACTGCACTATACGGTATTTTTTGAAAGCTCGCGGCATTGCAAACGGCGGAAGAAAAGCAACATAACAGTGTAATTTACACTATGGCCGTGGGTAATAAATTACTCACTTTTGAACGGGGACAAACCAAGGCACAAAATTAATAGAGAATGGTCTTGAAATGTTTATGAAGCTAAAGGAAACGAGTTTTGGCCGTGGGTGGTGGTGGAAATGGCGGTCGAATGCCAAAAAGGGGCTGAACGGAGTTGAGCTCGTGGGAGCTGCTCCGGCAATGGATCGAGACTAGAAATGGGTGTTTTAGGTCGGCAAGAGGTAGGAGAAGAAGTTTTGAAGAGATGGTGGTCGGAGGTGGTGCGACGGCGCCGAAATCGGTGAAAATCTATGTGGCTTGGAGGAGCTCGTGGTAGCTAATGGTGATTCGGATGGAGGTGAAACTTGGTGGGGATGTTCACCGGTGACAGGGGAAGAAAAATGGGTGGGTGGTGTAGGCCACGCCACCAGCGAGCGGCGGTTTTAGGCTGCGAAAGCAACCGGTGACAGGGGAGAAAAACAGGGCTGGTGCAGTGACTTCGAGCCGTGCGTGGCGGCTAACGGCTGGTCCGATGGCTCTGAAAATTGGTGGGGATGATCTCTGGTGGGAGGGGAAGAGAACGGTGGGGGTGGTGCACTACACAGTGGCCGAACGGCGGAGCACAGTGCTGGTAAACAGGCGGCGTCGGGAAGGGGAGGAGAAGGGGGCTGCGTAGGGAGAGAGAAAATAGGAAGAAAAAGAAGAATAAAAGGAAAGAAAAGAAAAAAAAAAGAAGAAAAATAAAAGGAAAAAGGGAAAAATAAAAAGAGGAAAGAAAAGAAATGAAGTCCAATCCTCACTCCAGAAACCAAAAACTGATCCGCCTAAAACGATATTAAAAACCGTAAAACGACTAAAATAAATTAAACACGACATCAAATAAATTAAAACCAATTTAAAATACATTAATTTAAAATAAATAAACCAATATATTAATTAAATTAAAATCAACCCTTTAGTGAAAATACACGTAAAAGCGGGTCATCACAGTCACAGGCCAAACCAAGCCGAACATTGCGAGGATCCACAGCAAACCAACTATGATGTTCATCAAATTTCTTCCAACACTGAGAGTCAGCCGGATGTCTCAGGATGATATCGTCTATCGGTCATTGATCTTTATGTCATCTCATATCACCTGCTATCTTCGCAGACATAAAGAGACGCTGCAATCTCGGTTTCAATGGAAAATGGTGCAACACTTTTTGAGGTATAACTCGTGATCCGTGTGTATTTGGCATCCACCTCAAAGCCTTACATACAGGGCATTCATTAAGAGAGGCATTTTCCTTCCAGAATAAGATGCAGTCGTTGGAGCATGCATGGATTTTGTGATAATTGAAACCCAACCCGCGCTCCAAAGACTTTAACTCCTTATATGATTGTGGCAAGAGTGCATCAAGGAAGGCAGACCGCAGCAGATCAAGTAGCAGATCCACTGATTGATTTGATGTGTAATAACTTGACAATGAATGACAACTTCGTAAATTTTGTACACCCCTCAAAAAGAGGACGTCGGGCATCCTCTAGTAGCTTGTCAAAAGTAGTTGCTGGTGAATCTTCAGGTATTGGTGGCCTATTTGGCGCAGCAGTGTTGTCTTGGGGCATATCAATAAAGGTCCCTTCTCGGATTTCATCCAACATATTCTGCATGTCATCTATGTAATCATCTTCTGGTATAACCTCGTCACCAATATTATCATCACTGGCATACGAGGTTGTCTCCTCCTCCCCATGAAATATCCACTGCGTGTAATTTGGATTTATCCTTTTGATAAACAAATGGATTTCCACCTCAAATATAGGTAGCCACAGATTGTTAAGGCATGTACGGCATGGACACCGAATTTGATCC
Source organism: Carya illinoinensis (assembly GCF_018687715.1). Classification (NCBI taxonomy): domain Eukaryota; kingdom Viridiplantae; phylum Streptophyta; class Magnoliopsida; order Fagales; family Juglandaceae; genus Carya; species Carya illinoinensis. The sequence goes on from NC_056755.1 coordinate 36,437,405, forward strand.
CGTCCACTTGCATGATTTCGTGCTTGTGTGAGGAAATTTTTAACACCCTCGGCATATATAGGTGATAAGAGTCTATCGGGCTCGTTCATCCAACTTTTGTCTATCTATAGAAAAATATGGTGGGCAAGAGATTTAGATAAAGAAAACTCTGTCAACATAGATAGTTGATGAAGACTGAAAACTATATTGATTCATTCGATTCAAGGCATGGAATAAAAACATGAGATTTTCGCTATAGGACTAGCAAGTGTATGCGATTTGAGTTCAGGTCATACGAGAAAGGTGGGCATGTTACAAAAGTTATATCCATGAGTCCACTAAGAGGTGCATGGATTGAGTGATGTTGCGCAATCATGATGTTTTCATCGAATATAGGAAGACTCAGACCATTGTTAATGCTTTAACTTCCCTAACATTTATTACCAGGGGATACTAAGGGTCACAATCTTCATTTATAGTCATGTATGGTTCAAGGATAATTGACTATCTAAACAGAAATGAACCAGATGAAGATAATTAAGCAATTGGGCAGTTAAAAATGTAAATGGGTCATGTTTATGACATTGTTATTATCACATGTCAAGGGTGGTATTGGATAAGTTGCCATTTGCATTAAGGTCAGTTAAAAAGTGTGAATAACGCTGGCTACGTAGTCTGTACTTGTACATATAAGGGTTTTTTTAAAAATAATGGAGAAAAACCCATGAATATAGTATATTCATGGCTGGTCAACCCTTAAGCTATGGCCAACACTACCGTGTATACACAAAATAATTAGTAACAGATAATAAGATAAAGCATTAACAAATGACAATTTAGATCAAGCCATGAAGTAAGATAATTAATCACATGTCAATACTAAGAAAATACATGTGGAAATGTGATAGTATAAACTATCTGAAACAACTACATGTCCACCACCCTCACTAGGAATATACCGATATATATATGTATAACTATATATATATATATATATATCTGTATATGTATAGTCATACATACCCTGGAACTTTTATAAATTATCATAAGTAATGAGTAAAACTGTGAAACAGTCCTTATATGAGAACTACAGGCCATAAAATTTCAAATTGGAGAAGCTTATTTGTTGTAGATAGAGAATTATGAGAAGAATTGACAACGTAGGTACCCCAATGTCAGTTATAACGAGGAAGCATGGTTCTATTTATTTCACAAAGGCAGAAAACATCCATATATGAAATTAGAGTTCGTGGGAACGAAAGTAAAATGAGGAACCAGCAGATGCACATGCTGGCGTTACCTTCAATAACCAGTAGACTATGTTGAGTTTCGGCTCACCCCTGGCTGAAATGGATCAACAAATGACAATTCTCAAAGGCTCAATGAACGCCTTGTAGCCTCAAAAGCACTCGACGTCCAGTTGCACTCTACAAGGGAAAATCCAAGTCATTTTCAGTTTCAGGGCGAACCAGAATATATTTATCAGTTCATTCAGGAGAAAAAAATACACTAGAAAACTATAGACAAAGATTGTTGTTATCACAATATGGACTACATAAACCAAGTTGGGAAAATCATCTGCCATTAATTTCTTTACCTACTCTTCACTTGGGGAAAATAAACAATGAATTTACAACCTTAACCCATTTAATCTGAAATTTTAACCAAAATTCTCTGTCTGATAGTTTTTTAGTAACTTATTCCAAATAATTAAATGAAGAGCTAAAGCTTGAAGATGGTTGGTTTCATTTCCCTTGATTAAATAGTTTTTCATTTCCACATTTCTAACATGTGGAGCAAAAATAGGGATGAAATGGATTGATAGATGCCCCAAAACAGAGTGCTAAGCAAAGATTTCTGCACTAACACGGACAGCTAAACATCATGTTTAACGTTCATGATGTTAAACATCCCTTAACCACAACAATTTAGTATATAAACCAATCATACTAGAGTTGAAGAAAACTTGAGAAGAAACTGATTTTTTTAGTGAATATCTAACATAAACAACAAGCGGAGATTCTCAGCATGTCAGAAAATTATAATCGAACGTATGGGATTGAATAAAGTCTCGTTGATTACTTAGGCAATTGAATCTTGGGGAAAAGTGTTATCAAAGGAAACTAGTATAATGGAATATACTAGTTTAACACATAGTCATAAAGGGTTAAAGGCTCTCAAAACCCTTAATTCAAACTCAATATTAACAATAGAAGAGAAAATCAATATTAAAGAGTAGAAATAAATATCAATAAGTAATACCAGTATAAATATAGCGAAATGACAAAAATAGTTCATCGGAACAGGAACTGATGCAGACATTTTAACAACAATGAACTTTTAGACAAAGATGCCATTTGTATCTACAATCAGTCATATAGATGCTATACTTATATATATATATATATATATATATATATATTAGTACAGAAGGTGCAATGGTCTTGTTGAAGGGACCATTGCACCTCTTTCACTTTCAACATTTATGCAGAAAAAGAAACTTATACATACTTTCTATTGAGGCAATTTGCAAGTCATGCCTATTTACTTGTCCATGAATAGGCTCTAGTTGATGTGGCAGGTCAAAAAATCAATCCGACAAACAAGTTGGAAAAGCATCCCCACCAGCAAGTACATTACAACACATCAGGCAGGGAAACCTACATGTGCATGATTGAACTAAAGATAGTTCCTAAATAGAACTGTTGGTCGATGCAATCCAAAGAGAAAGTTATAATTATTATTTGTTGAGTAATATAAATCAACAAATTGCTATATAGCTCAATTTTTATACAATGACTTTGAATTATATTATTATCTTGACCAGATTCAAAGGCCATATTCCCACCCCTCGATTCTTCCCTGCTTTAAATGATCACTTTAAAGCTTGTTATTGATAGGAGTGGCCTGTTTTATATTCACTCGATCATAGCTGAAACTGAGTGTGACTTCTTGTAGAAGAAGCCAAAAGAGTGTATGATGAGTATATATATATAGATATGTATACTCATCATACAAGCATATTCACATATACATGTATGTATGAAACAAAAACAAAGAAAACACTTCTGGTTTACCTGTCAAAGATTTTTGTGAAATTTTTACTAGCTGGGTATTTGGATGCTCATAGTATCTCAATGAGTTGAATACGTGTCATGCATACTCTCTGGTTCTGACTGCTGAAACCTGATTCTAATAGCTCTCTTTTGAGGTTTTCTAGCTTGTTATTGTTTTGTATTAAATGCCCTCATTTTTATTCTGAAGTGGGTAGTATAAGCATGTCTCTATATTGTGGATCAAATTCGAATTTGATCACTGAGTATTATTCTCTTAACCAGTACTGCTTTTCTGTATGTTTCTTTTTCCCTCAATAACTAACTCCTTATTATGGTTATAACTTGTAATTTCTACATTCTATGATGATACCTCACCCTCCGGATATTTTATTCTTGTTGTTATAGTGTAGAATGGTTATGTGCAGAGCTGTTTAAATCTGTAATTGCTTAGATATAAAGCCTGCTCATAATATTACATATTTTGTTAGCATCATCATAGTCTTGGAGAAATTAAAGTTTCAGTTGAATTTCTTTTGTATTATTAACTCAAAGTTTTTGTCATTACTAAGCATATATCATGGATTTCATTAAGAAGTGGTCTGCTATAAAAGGTTGAGTTGTTCTTTCCCAAGGACATTTTTCCAAAGGTCAAGTAACTATGCATGCACCAGCATTGCTTTCTCAATGTTTGCCCAGGTTGGTGAACCCTGACCAAGGAAGTCACAGCACATCCTCCAATATCAGAGGGAGATTTGTATCTCCCTTCACCTGCCGTTGAGATTATCCCATCTAAGGTAAGTCGCTTATCCCAACCTTTAACCCTTCCAATCTAAAGGTGTCAGGAGAAGGAACAATTGTTCATGCATAAGGAGATTGTTCATCTGGGGCTATAAATTTTTTGGGTGGGGGATATGTTTCTTAGATTGTGTTCAAAGGTCTAACACTCCAGGTATATTTCTATTGTGCAGACAGCTCATAGATACAAGTATGCTGGAGAGAATGTAGACTTACATGGGCTCAATATGTTCAAGGTTATGTCAAAACCCTTACCTTGACAGCTTTGCTTTTCAACATTTATGTAGTCTCTTGTTTTTACATGTAGAGTATGTTTGTGGAAGATGAATTGCAATTGATATGATGGGCAGTTGGTGGGGGTGAGCTCAAAGTATAATCTTTCCCTTCCTACACGGGTATAGGTCCAGCGATTTATATGTGATGCAATGAAATTTACGAGCATAATTGTTTTCGATTTTCATGCTGCACAGATCATTTCTAAACCGATCATATGGAATGTTAGTTCATGGAAAATATATCATCCTCCAGCTTTCGTGGAAAACTTCTTTCAATTATTTTGTAATATTGAGCAAGTATTATTGGAATTCTATGTGGGGTGGCCTTCCTAAACCCAAAAAGTCTCCATTCCCTTGTGTATATGAATTCGACCTATGGCTCATGACCTGTCACCTTTAGGCCAAATGTGTCCAAGTCTAATGAGAAATTGGATTATTTCTCGAAAACCAGCCTTATGGCCTATGCAATTTAATTTCAATTAGTGCATGTTTCTCACATATACTAGTGTTAATATAGCAAGCTTATACTTCTAAGATCCTTCCACAGGGGAGTGTTGCACTTGTTTATCATTTGTTTAATAAGCTCTATTCATGCCATTCATAATCTCCTTCAGGGAAGAGTTAGTGTTGCTAATATCATTGGATTCAATGGTTTGGAAATGATTTCCTCAAAACCTGATGGTGGGTACCTGACACCAGTATTCATTTTCATGTGAAGCTTTCCAATTCAGATCTGCTGTTGATTAGCCTTAATATTAGTATTTTTTTAGTAATCTCATTCTATATGCGAATATTGACCATATATATTTTCTGCAGTGTCATTTTTCTCTATGCAAAGATGTATATAAATGATTGTTCTGAATTTTAGAAGCTAAAAGCTCTTATGGTTTTGTAGGATACCTAACATCTTGCGACAGCACTATTGATCTTAAAGGTTAATGTCCTTAAGCATGAGATTCGTGATGGACAAAATTGTTTTAGAGGCAAAAGGGTACTTGAGGTAATTCATTTAAAGAGGGAATTCCATTACTTGCTATTTCATGCTTCAATGTTATTACATTCCTTGACTGTCAAAAAGTAAAAAAATAAAATCACTCATTTCTTGCATGTTTTTAATGTTCTGAAGCTTGAAGATTTTTTATCCCAAAAGTAACTGTTGTTTTAGCAGCAGGTTTTATTTTTATTTTTTTCTTGGGTAACATTCAGTCCTAATATGGAAAATTTAAAGTATTTCTTCCATGGTGTTTTCATACTGGAAAACATATGTATCAGCTGGGATTGTCTTATTCATGACCACATGCAAAGAAGCATGGTTACATTAATTCAATGTTCATGTATATATAGGCAAGTAATCCAAATATGATTCTAAATGATGCTTAGTTTTTTAATTGGACTTCTTTTTCAATATTATTATTGTATGAAAGCTTATTACTTGCACTTTAACAGTTGCGTGATTTTATAACTTCCTTCACTTATGCGTTGCTGTTAATCCTATTTGCTGTTAATCTTGCAAAACTCTCTGATTCTTGCAGTTCGGCTGCAGTTATGGACTTCCTGGGATTTCCTGCATATGCTTGAAGGTAAATCCTATTTGTTGATCAGGACTGTGATCTTTACTTTTGCTTAATCTTGTTTATACATCTACCTAGAAGTGTGATAAAAAGGAGTCATTTTCGTTGTTTTGTCTCTCTCTCTTCTTCCAACCACCACTTCTAAAATATTCAAATCATATTGCTGCTTCTATATGGGAACCTCTACTTAAGGTTTGGATAACAAGCATGAGCATGTTGCTAAGAGGTGCCATCTGATGGTGGACATTTAGAATATTGCGACACTACCATCAAGTCTCCAATGATTATAAACCATCAGGTCTCCAATCAAGTATCTCAGATGGCCAGTATTTAGATTGCTATGTCATCTACATATACAGATATTTAGCAGCTATAAAGGATATGCACTTTCTATTACTCCCTGTAATTTTTGCAAAAGCATGAGGCCTTCGAATTGAGTAGGTTCCAAATTTGTGGGTTCAAAATCATTGCAGAATGGGATTGTCTTTATTATCATTGTCAAGGCTCAAATTTTCTATTTGCCTGCATAATTTGGAAGATTTTTCATTCTGATTTCTAATTTATGCACATATCTAGTGAATGTTGAACTCACAAACTTCTCCTTGTCTATTACTAAGCAATAACTGCCATGATCCTACTACTGGTAATAAGCAATTATGAGCTAATAAGAATGCTGGAAGAATATTGTTGTTTTCAATAACCAGTCGATGCATCCAACAAGGTGCAGATTTAGTGCATGTGGAGGCATATACCATATCATAACAGAGTCACTAACTGAGTTAGGCTAGCTGCAGGACTCATCCAAATCTTTTTAAAAGAAAACATAGTAGGTATAGTTATAAGCAAACCTCATTGTCCACTTAAAGTTCACGAGCCTTTGACATTTGGGATACTGTTTCGAAATTACAGCTTGGGATGCTTACCAACCTGAAAACAAACGCAACAGAAAAAATAGGAAAAAAAGGAAAGAAACGATTAGAGACAACCAAATAAAAAGGGTCTTGGATTTTAACATCACTAATACATATTTAGAATCATAGATAGGAAGCAAATATATCAAAAGAGAATCCCATGAAATAAAATAACTGATTTCATGTTCAATGAAGATGGAAATGGCGGGGAATAATTACATGTGCTGGCAGCATGTGTTGCCTATACCATAGTCAAATATTGTTCAACGCGCACTCATACAAATTGTAAATTTGTAGGTTAGAACGTAATCCATCTATGAAGAGTACTAATGAAGATGGATAGTTTATACTAAACTCTCTTCAAAACATAAATCTATAATATATAAATGTGTATATATATATTGTTTCAAAGATTGAAACACTGTGAAATCAACTATATATTTATATAGTTGCAACAAAAATATTTTTTTTGCACCGAGATGGGCAAATTATGATTTTTCTCTCTTTTTATTTCATGCTTATAATCAAAAGTGTAAGGATAAAAGTCTCGGAACAGGTTGAGTGCAGCCAACCTAAATAGGAAATTCAAACTGAATTGCATCTCTTGTCATCCTCTATACAGTACAAAGAAAGTAATCAAAAAATTTCTTAAAAGCAGTAGTTGACAACCTTAACCTCCTATCGCTGGCATCAAAGCATTTAACAAAAGACATAAAGCCACAAGTGAGAGCATTAACAACATTCAGCACTTGCTCAATAGAGGGTGACAGCATGGTGCTACTTTATCAGTGCAATCATGTACAGCAGTAAATGTATTAGGTAATCAAACAACCAAAGAAACTTACTGGTATACAACAAGAAAACGTAAGAACATATTTTAATATATTAATGATTTATTAAACATATCCACATATTAAGCGGAAATGTTTTTTGGTTTGGTTCTGAGAAAAAGAAAAGTACTATCTGCTCTAAAGTGGAGAATTAATGGTATGCAATGGTGTACACCATGCATATAACATAAGTTAATCAAACATAAGTCACTGAAAATACAACTTATTAAGAAAGACAGTGTAAGCATAGTTCAAAGGATCGATGAAGTAATAGTAGGTGATAACATTCACCTACTTCCACAATATTTATTAATAATCCTCACCCATTCCTCGATATATAGAGATTGAGGATTTCAGCCCCATTCCAAATTAATTAGTTCATCCTGCATAGTCACAATTTCGGAAATTTTCAAATTATTCTTTCTACAAGTTTACTAACTCATAATGAGGACTCCTAGAATGTCCTGAAAAACTAAATTGTATTTATCAAGTGTAGCTGATGAAACCTCCAATTTATCTGTTATGTATGGCCACTAATATTAAATATTTACTCATCCAATAATTTATGAATTCCTAATAAACCAACGATGAATATGTGTTTTCTGATACAAAATTTCAATTTGCCAAGTTTCAAAAATTAATCACTGACTAATTACAAGAAGTACACCCCTCAAGACCAAAAAAATAAAATATAAACCAACAAAGGGGTTTCGCCATCAAATCCAAGAGAAATTATTATGTGAAAAATCGCTTCCCCGGCAAATGATTTGAGGAAGAACAGTGTTTCATTTGGGGTTGGGAGGTCAACGGGAGAGGAATGTAAATGTTTAATTCGGGGGTCCTAATAGTAAGTGAGGAGGAGGGACTTACGACCGTGGCTTTGGCTTCAAAGATTAAGGCGCCTCCAGATGCTGAGCGAGAAAATGCCAAGGTTTTGCCTTGCGTGGTGTTGCGTCGACGAGAAACGACTGGGCTTCTTCCTTAAAGAATGGCGTGTGCAAATGAGGGTCTTCTACACCGGTGAAATTTTGGAGACTGTGAAACAGGGGAAGGTTTAGAACAGATAGGAGAAGACCAGTGTAGGGAAACAAGGAGTGGAAATTGGTTCCCAATAAGGCGGGGTTTCAGTCAGGGGAGGTTGCCGGCAACGATTTTGGTCACTGATTCTGCAACATAGAAGTCCCGAAGCTGGTCGTGCATAGATGACGGCGGGGGAAATAAGTTGGGGGGAAAGAGTGATTTTGGCGCCCTTCGGTCCTATCCCGACACTAAATGAAAGGAAGGTTGAAAATATTCTATGTTGCGGCATGGAATGTCATTGTAAAATGATTTTGTAGTCGCCGCTAAAATCATTTAATTACATGCATCGGCTTATTTTTAGAACTGCTCGGCGAGTTTCTAATCGCAGCCAAATGTATATATATGGCAGCATTTTATATGGCAGCGATTATAAAATCGCCGCTAAAACTACAATTTCTTGTAGTGTAATGGGGATAGGTTGAAACCAAAAGGTATACATAGCTATCTAAAAAGGATAGAAACCACCAAGATATTTTTATAGTTAGGTACTTAATATATATAGTGAGATGAGTTTCATGATGTATTACAAAGGAGACCAAAATTCAAGTATATCAAGCCAATTCTCTACAAATATCGAGACATAGTTGAATAACATATACTCGAGATAGGATTAAGAGCTAAAAATAACAATCAATCAAGAGTCAACTAATTGGATTCGACAAATCATGAAAAAACTGAGTATGGTGGAGAAAGATGCATGGTTATGAACCTTCTATACTAAAGAAAAAAACTGCATATTTTGATGCTTAGTTTTCAATATAGTTTGGGTTTTAACTATACTTAGGACCCATGTGCAGATGTGATATGTACTTAGTTTGATGCTTAATTTGGGTTTTAACTAATACTTAGAACCGATGTGCAGAAAACTATATGTGCTTAGGTTGATGACAAAGCCATTTTAAGCTGCAATTAGAATAACAATTTTCTTATAAGCATGCTACACAACTGATATTTGTGTTTGGCTTTTTGCCCATATTTTTAACAGGCTTCGACTCACCTATATTATCCTTCATAATAAACCAAAAACAAATATCAAAGCAACCATTACAAGTAGGCCAAAAGTTCAAGTTTAAATAATGTAAAGCTTTGTTGAACATATTTGTAGTTGTAGAAAGAAAGATGAATCAAAATAGAAAGAAGAAGAGAAGCCAATGTATTTTATTTTGGAGGCAGGTAATGAAAAAATGCAAAGAAAAGAAAGAAACAAAGTTATACACAGAACAAGACATCATGCAGATATTGGAGAAAGTATTGATGCTTTTAAAATATGGAGAGAAAGACATATTAATATTAAATCCATGAAGATTACGAAAATAAGTTATATATCAGTAAAATTCACACACCAACAGTTGTTAGTGCAACGACTTAGGTTGTTAACATTGTAGCCACACGTTTCCATTCTTAGAAGTCTAAAAACCAGTATCAAAGGTCAATTATGCTACACAAATTCTATCCATGAACATGCAGAAAAATCACATGCACACAATCCATATACCTTAACTGCCCACATATATGAGGGAGCTTGGGGACTTGAAGCCAAGAACCCATGTGGAGGTATAGGAGTGAAGGAGGAAATGAGAAAATCAGACCAATGAAATAAGGAAACCAGAAAATAAGCATAAGCTCTAAAACATTAACCTAATTATTTGGGAACATGAGGGGTGTAAATCTCTGAAGTACCAAAACAGAGTGCATAGCAAAATATTCAGCACAACCATGAGGACAGCTAGGTGCTTTAGTACTAAGCAATTCTCTTAAACATCCCTCATTTAACCTCAGTCTTCTCAACTACATAAACCAAGCATACTAAAGTTGAAGAAAACATGAGAAGAAACATCATTTGTTTGTGAAACTATAGCATAACCAGCAAGAGTAGCTCAAGGTGTGATGACCCACTTTTACGTGTATTTTCACTGAAGGGTTGTTTTTAATTTAATTAATATATTGGTTTATTTATTTTAAATTATTTTATTTTAAATTAGTTTTAATTTATTTGATGTTGTCTTTGATTTATTTTAGTCATTTTACGGTTTTTAAAATCGTTTTCGGCGGATCAGTTTTTGAATTCCGGAGTGAGGACTGGACCTCATTTCTCTTCTCTCATCTTTTCTTTTTCTTTTCTCTTTTTTCTTTTTCTTTTCCTTTTCCTTTCTTTTTCTTTCTTTTCTTCTTCTTTCTTCTTCCTTCTCTCCCGCATACGCCGAACAGCTCTCCCTCTCCTTTCTGTCGTCGCCCAGTTGACCAGCCTTGACCACCGCCATGTAGTACACCACCCTCACCAAAATCTTCCCCTCCCACCAGTGATCATCCCCACCAATTTTTAGGGCCATCCAACCAGCCGTTAGCCGCCACGCACGGCTGGAAGTCACGGCACCAGCCCTCTTTTCCCTCTCTATCGCCAGTTGGTTTCTCAGCCCAGAACTGCCGCTCGCCGGCGGCGTGGCCTACACCACCCACCCAGTTTTCTTTCCCTTCCACCGGTGAACATCCCCACCAAGTTTCACCTCCATCCAAGCCACCATTAGCCGCCACGAGCTCCTCCAAGCCACACGATTTTTGAGCTTTTCCGGCACCGTCGCTCCACCTCCAGCCACAATCTCTTCACAGCTTCTTCCTCTACCTCTTGCCGACCTAACTCACCCAATTCTGGCCTCAATTCATTGTCGAAGCAGCTCCCACGAGCTCAACTTCGTTCAGACCCTTTTTGGCCTTCCACTGCCACCCACGGCCAAAGCTCACTTCCTTTAACTTCATAAACATCTCAAGGCCATTCCCTATCAATTTCATGCCTTGGTTTGTCCCCGTTCAAAAGTGGGTAATTTATTACCCACGGCCACAGTGTAAAATACACTGTTATGTTGTTTTTCCTTTACCGTTTGCAACGCCGCGAGCTTTCAAAAAATATCGTATAGCGCTGTAAGTATTTTTTAAACTCTACTTTTAGATTTAAATATATTTTACTCTTACAATAAATATTATCTGGTTGGTTGGTTGATTCTGAACTGAGTCTGAGGAGTTCAGGGGTCGAATGGATTGAGGACGGAGTTGCTTGGTTTGTTAATTTGTGACTGGTTGGTTGGTTTGTGCCTTGTAGTTGCATTTACATGGTGCATGCACGTGCATTTTATTTAAATTGAGAAATCCTGTTTTTATTGGCGTAAATGGATTTTCAGGTGTGTGTGTATAACGACCCCAAGCCGGGATGGGGTATTATCCCGAGGGAGCTCCTTTGTTCACTCGAGAGAGTAAAATAATGAGTGATGTCCCTTGAGTTGTCACTGGGTGACAACGGGAGCGGGCAGGATGGTAACGCTCTACGCACCGACTCCGTGGCCCTTCGCTGGCGAGGGCTAGAGGATGCTTGGCTACAAACACGCGGGCGCGAAACTAGGCATCACTCATTTAAGTGTCATACACGTGGTCGTTACCCGTGATGTGGCACAGGAGCCAGGGTGTGCGGATGACCCCTAGGAGAGGTCATGGTGCATACGGATTAATTGGTTTTTGGATATGAGTTGGATTTTGGCCAAATGAAACTTTTTGCGAGTTTTGGAAAGTAATATGTTTTTGGGCCAAATGAGATTTTGGCGTGCATGGAAAAATATGGTTTTATGGATTTCGTGCATTGGCATTCTTCATGCATATTGTTTGAGTTTTAATATGTTTTTATCTAGTGGTGTTTGGATCTTACTTACCTGCGGCACCATTTTTGGTACCGTAGATTTTGATGCAAAGTTCGAGGAGGAGGAGGAGGCTGAGCCCGGGGATGTGGCTCCGCCGGAGTTCTGAGTTGAAGTCTATGCTTTGTCGTTGGATTTGAACTATATTTGTAGTTTGTAATATTTTAATATGTATATTTTGAACAGCTTTGTATTAAACTAAGAAAATAATTCTGGTACTTAGTTATGACTTTCGTTATCCGCTGCATGTTTCTTTTTGTACATTTGTTACTTTTACACACACTTGGCACTCGTCGATAGGGTGGTGACCCGTGTTGTCATCATCCGAATGTCTCGTTTTCCCCGCATCAGTATGTGGGGATTCGCGGGGCGTCACACAAGGTTTCCCAAAACTTGCAATTGAACACCCCAGTATATTAAAAATCCTTGGTTGATGACCCAAGGCTAGAATAATTGAAGAAAATAGTTGAAAAAATACAATCTCATCTCCAACCAGGTTTAACACATATAGATAAAGGGTTAAACATAGTCAAAAAATGATTCAAATCCAAGAAAAGGCAATCTTATATCCAGTCAATTATTTATCATCTGAATGTAATCCAAAACTCAACGGCAGCTGGCCATATACATATATATAAACAAACTCTAGCTGAAAGTGATCACTTAATTTCTTAATACTTCACCAAAAAATTAACTCTTCCAAATTGGTGAGACAATTTGTGACATCAAAGTAAAGCATATGGATCTAAGTTGCTCCTCGATCGATCAAGTAAATCAAATATATATGAGTTATGCAATGTGGTAAGAAAGGTGTGGCACAAATCCCTAAAATAAATGAAGTTAATTTTATCGGGACATGAAGAAATGGGAGTTGTTGATTCTTAAAGAGGCAAGAACCACTTGCAACAGGACCACTGGTTTTAAGTTACCAAATTGATAGTCATACATGATAGATTATCTGATCATATCAGACTATACTGCAAAGTTGGCTCCTGCAGCAGTGCAAAATAATTTGATCTCCACGACTGGAAGCATGATGCATGCATGGGATCATCAATTAATAGTTGCGTACATATATTTATGACCAAAACCTATACACATATCAAGTGAAATTGGTATGGCACAAAAATGAGGTATTTAACGTGGCTAGAGGTTTAAGCATCAATTAAAGTGGCTAGTTAGTCTTGTTGGTCTGTTGTATATGTTGGAATATAAAATTTGTGGTTAGATGTATTATTGTGAACATGCTTGAGTTATTGTACATCTCTAAGTCTGATGAAGTTCATTTAGTGTTTAGCTAGAGATATATCTTTGACAATATTGACATTCAATCATGTCAAGTCAACTACACAAAGTTAGAGTTCAGAATTCTAGTGGCCCATGTATTAGAATCCTAACTGTTAGCATAAATCTTTCCATTTATTGTAGATTGCATTCTTGCAAAATTAACAGCAAGATCGTACATATGTATTAGTTACCTTCAATAGGTTCTCTCTATTGAATATGTCTTATTCAATAGATTAGAAAAGCAATAACAATTTTGAGCCTATGATATAAGAGAGGAGAAAAGTTTAAAATCCTTTCCCCTCTCATTGCGTCTGATGATAAGAGAGGGAAAAATATACAAATTCAACCAACATCACAGTAAAACAAATTTCAAACATACTTACCTAGTTTTTCCCAGATGAATCACGGCAGGATGTGCTCATAGATGCAAAGGGCCCCGAATACTGACATTCAACTGCTGCGATGAAAACCAAATGCAAAGTAAAATGATCAGATTTTATTTCTTAGTTCAAAAAGATAATAACTTATGAATTATTAATAAACCAGATGAAAAATGAATTTTCTGATCCATACAATCAATCTGATTATCAATCAAAATTAATCATAAACCAATTACATAACCACCAAATCAAGATGAAGCAAAATAAAATTAAAAACCCACAAAGGGGGTCACGAAAAATGAATGGAAAATACATGGAGTGTAACTTATAATGAGTTTCCACATTTAGACATGTTTGGCATTTCATGTTCATGATGTTGCTTAAAATTAATTCCTCCACTTCTTGCATCCAATCTTTAGAAATTAGCAAAAGGACATACTGCACTAGTTTATAAATTTTGTTAATTTGCATCGCCCTGGGTTTAATTAAAAAAATATTTAAATTAATCATAGATAGGAAGAAAATATATTAAAGATTTGTAATCAGATTAAATCATATGGATGAAGCTCACTACAAGAAATAGTTTCTGATGCTCCCACAAATATGAATTCTTTTTGGTGGCAAAAAGAATCATATTTGTGGGAAAAATTCTATACCCACCAATTTTATTCCTTCGTAATCGCTTGTAAGATATAAGTTGATAAATAAAAAATATATTTATCCCATGAAAGGCCAAAGTCGTGATAAAATGGGAAACACCAAAAATAATAATAAAAACTTGTCTAATATAAGACTAAAAATATATATACAAACCTTGGAGATTCAAATTGACACTAATAACAATTTCACAAAAAAATAACTAAAATTGTACTAACATGTTTACAAGAAAAACTCCTAATGAGAACCCATGAGCAAGAAAGAGTGTAGTGCAGCATGCTTTGGCACTAAGAGAGCAATATTCAAGTGGAAATGAAATATGTTGTAAATTACCTAATTAACAATAGTAGACAAGTCATGTAGTGCCAGATTTACATAAAAAGAATTGATATTCATCACTTAAGTTGAGAATAGCTTAAAGTAAATGAGCAATTTTCTTATCTATTACTAAGCAATCTCTGATTGATCCTACTACTAGTAATAAGCAATTATGAGCTAATAAGAATGTTGGAAGAATATTGAAATTTTCAATAGCCATTCCATGCATCCAACAAGTTGCACTTCAGTGCATGTGAACGTGACTCAAGTTTCATACCAGAGTCACTAACTGAGTTAGACTAGCTCTAGGACTCATCCAAATCTATGGAAGAGAAAAACATAGTAGGTATAGTTATAAGCAAACCTCACTGTCCAGATGTTCACAAGCCTTTGACACAAGGGGTACTGTCCAGTTTTCAGATTGGGATGGCTACCAATCTGAAAACAAAAGTAACAAAAAAAAAGGAAAAAAGAAAAAAAAGGAAAGAAATGATCAGAGAATGATAAATTGCATCGTCTTGGATTTTAGAAGAAAAAATATATATTTACAAGCATAGATAGGAAGAAAATATATCAAAAGATACTCCCATGAAATAAAATATATGATTTAACGTTCAATGAAGATGGAAATCACTGGAATAATTTAACGTTCTAGGAACATGTGTTGCCTATCCCTTGATCAAATATTGTTTAACACTTGCTCATACAAATTCTAAATTTGTAAGTTAGAACATATTCCATCTATGAAGAGTACTAATGAAGATGGATAATTTATACTAAACTCACTTCAAAACATAAATCTATAATATATAAATGTGTATATATATATATATATATATATTGTTTCAGAGCTCGAAATAGAGAAAACATATATATATGTATATAGTTGCTAGAAATTATTTTTCTTGCAGTGAGATGGGAAAATTTTTATATTTCTATCTCTTTCTTTCATGCTTATAAGAAAAGTATAAGGATAAAAGTATTGAACAGGTAGGGTGCAGTAAATGATAAATAGGAAATTCTTATTGTATTGATTCTCTTGTCATCCTCTATACATCCAAACAATTGTATTGATTCTCTTGTCATCCTCTATACATCCAAACAAGTAACCTATATATTTCTTAAAACCAGTAGGTGACAAAATTAACCTCCTATGGTTGGCATCAAAGAATAAAACAAAAGATAATAAAGCCAAAAGTTCAGCTTTATGTACATTCTGCACAAACACAATAGAATGGCCTCATCCCTTAGCCTAGGCTAAGGGATGAGACGCTCTCTCCATCTTAGATTTTCAGTTTCCATTTAAGCTTTTCATCAAAACCTTCAAACTTGTGCTCCTTTGAGGATTGTATTTAAGGGTGAAAGCCGGGCGGTCCGGACCGGGAAAACCGACCGGACCGAGTGTTTCGGTCCGGACCGGACCGAACCGGCCTTAGAGCCGGTCGGTCTCGGTCCAGGAGAGTTAAAATTTTCGGTTTCGGTCCCGATCCCGGTCCATGACTTTTTTGGACCGGACCGGACCGGACCGACCGAATAGAAAAATGTGATTTTAAAATATATTATATATATTATTTTATATAATAATTGTATAATTAATTATGCAATTTTCATCTAAAATATTACCATTAAGTTTAACAATATAAAACTTTAAATTTAAATTAATGTTCTAGTAATTAACTAATGTCAATTAGTTATTAATACTTATTATCAATTGATTAAATTCACCATTAACTAATTAGTAGGTGAATTAACTAATTACTAATATAACTATTATCTATGATCTGATTAAAGTTATTAGATAAACAAGTTATACTTAAGTTGTAACTTGTAACTTTGTAAATATAAATCAATGATAAATTTTAATTAACTAATATATAATATCAATTAAGTAACCTATCACCAATTCACCATTAACTATGTTAGTATTAATTATTAACATATACAAGTAACAAGACTACACTACATCTATGATCTAATTAAAGTTAGTAGATAAATTTTTTGTAAAATACCTAAGTTGTAACTTATAACGAAATATAAAGCAATTAATGTAAATTTTAATGAACTAATATATGATATCAATTAAGTTATTAACTAACCTATCACCAATTCACCATTAACTAATTATAGTTTATTAACATCTACATCTATGAATCATGATTCATGATCATATAAAAAAATTTGCATCTATAAGTTTAATATAGCTCACTAATTCATTGACATACTATAAGTCTATATCTCTAAGTTAGTAATAAAATAGTAATTAATATATTAATATAAGTTTAATTAATTATTTTTTGAGTTAATGAAATAATCCACATTATTACATCAATTAGTTTACTTAACTTTAATTATATTAATTTAAATATTTTTGCATTTAAATAACAAGAAGATAAAAGAATTTAAAAGAAAAGATTGGACCTAAACGGCGCCGTTTAGGTCCAGTGGAGACCAAGGATTAAAACCGGGTTGCATGAAACGGCGCCGTTTCATGCAACTCAGTTTTAAAATTAAAACCCAGCCGGATAAGTCTAACGGCGCCGTTTGGAGTTAAATTTAACCCCAAACGGTGCCGTTTTATCCCTAAACGGAAGGCAAAGCCTTCTTCCCCCCTCAGCTCATCGATTTCATTCCCAATCCCCAATCCCCCCCTCAGCTCCCGATTCGGCGATTCCCAATTCCCCCCTACCCCTCAGCTCAACGATACCCTAACCTCTCAGCTCGGCCGACCCATACAGACCCCCTTCCATCGCAGACCTTCGCCCCCTCAGCTCAACGATACCCATCTCAGACTCACAGCCCCTCCAAACGGTCCACAAACCAGCCGGTCCAGCCCCTCCAGTTCCCACAACCCAGCCGATCCAGCCCCTCCAAACGGTGATTCGCACCCTTCCAGACTCCAGTTCCCTCTAAAGGTAATAAATACCTCTAATTTCCAAATGTAGTTTGCTTTTTTTGGTTAGGTTAGGTATTTACCGTATTTTACTACATGATTCATGTTTTTTTGTTTTTTTTTTTTTTTAAATCATGTCCTTTTCTTCATGTTGAGATATAAAGCTGTGATTTGCTTAGTTATATTAAATTAAATTAATGGTAGCACCGTAGATGACACATTGCAAATTTAGGACCAGATTGATTCATGTTTTTTTTTTTTTTTTTTGAAATCATGTCCTTTTCTTCATGTTGAGATATAAAGCTGTGATTTGCAAATTTAGGACCAGATTCAAATTTATTTATTGAGTGTGTGTGTTTTCAAATTAATTTAATATTTTCTTCCAGTGTCTATTTGTTGAAGTGATCAGGTTATTTTTTTTCTCCTGTTTAAGTCTTGGACTTGTTTTTAAAAATGAGGGTTGATCTAATGGTTGGTAAATAATATTTTATAGGAATTCAAGACTCTACTGACTTCTAGACTTCTAGTATATTTTTGTAGATGGACCAGATTCAAGACTCTACTACAGATGATGTAGAGTCAAGTATGCCTACACAAAGTGGTACAGCCCTACCTCCACTTGCACCCAATGTAAGTGGTAGACATAGGTCAATGGTTTGGGATCATTTTACTAGAATACCAAACGGTGATCCAAGTAAACCTAGGGCTAAATGTAATTATTGTACTGCTTCGTATGCATGTGATACGAAGACCAACGGTACAAAGTCCATGAAATATCATATTGAAAAACAATGTAAGAAATGTCCTTTTAATAGGACGGATAAGTCTCAAACTACCCTAGCTTGGAAGGCGGATGGAGGAAGTGGTAGTGGAGAACTTGTGTCTATAGCATTCAGTGTTGATGCTTGTAGACAAAGCTTAGCAGAGATGATAATTCTTGATGAGCTACCCTTTAGGTTTGTTGAGGGAGAGGGTTTCAAGAAGTTTATGCTTACTGTTTGCCCTAAGTGGGTAACGATTCCATCTCGTGTTACGGTTGCAAAGGATTGCTTTAGTGTGTATACGAGGGAAAAAAATAAGTTGAGAAGTGCTCTTCAAGGGCAACGAGTTTCCCTCACTACGGATACATGGACATCCGTGCAAAATCTCAATTATATGTGTCTTACTGCACACTTTATTGATGATAATTGGAATCTACACAAGAGAATTCTTTCTTTTTGTTTGGTTGAGAATCACAAAGGGGATACACTTGGTAAGGCCATTGAGATGTGTTTGCATGATTGGGGGCGACCAAAATATCTTGCTATCACACTTGATAATGCAAGTTCTAATAATGGTGCAGTTTCTTATTTGAAGAAAAAAACCAAGTATAGGAAGGATACTATTTTGGAACATGAATTTTTGCATGTTCGATGCTGTGCTCACATCTTAAACTTAATAGTTCGTGAGGGGTTGAGGGAATTTGATGAGTCTATTGCAAAGGTGAGAGGTGTTGTAAAATATGTGAAGTCATCACCTCAAAGGTGGAGTATGTTTAATAAATGTATACAGTTGGAAGAAATTACGTGTAAAAGTGGCATTTGCTTAGATGTACCAACTAGGTGGAACTCCACCTATCTTATGTTAGAGAGAGCAATAAAATTTCGAAGAGCGTTTGAACGGTTGGAAGAAGAGGATTCGGCTTTCCTTACTAGTATTGGAGATGATGATGACGATGATGAGGAAGATGTAGAGCAAGTTGTGAATAGGAGAACGTCAAAAAAGTTGGGGCCTCCCAATAATATTGATTGGGAGAAGGCAAGGTTGTTTGTAAAGTTTCTTAAACTATTTCATGATGCAACTTTACGCTTTTCGGGGGGTCTGTATGCAACTTGCAACTCTTTTTTTCCGGAGTTAGCTACAATATCCGGTGCAATTGATTTGGAGTGTCAAAATCAAAACCTTGTGGTGGGATCAATGGCCACAAATATGAAGAAAAAATTTAACAAATATTGGGGCAACTTGGATAATATGAATATGTTGTTGTTTGTTGGAATTCTTCTTGATCCTCGGTACAAGATGCGATATCTTGACTTTGAGTTGGAAGTGATGTATGCCCATGATCCCACAAAAGCAGTTGATTTGAGTTGTTCAGTGAAGAATACTTTAACCCGCATGTATGAGGCATACCTTGCAAATGATGAGTATAGCAACTCTTTACAACAACAGCAGCAGTCTAGAAGTTTATCACGTGAAGATGTAAATCTTACTGGTGAAGATGGCGCAAGTACAGACGTGGATGTTCGTGCACAGAGAATGGCCATATTTAAGCAACGGTTGCAGTCAGAGGACTCTCTTGAAAGTAAGTCAGAGGTTGATAGATATCTAGATGAAAAGTGTGAGACAGAAAGTGCAAGTTTTGACATTCTAGTTTGGTGGAAGGTTAACTCATTTAGATATCGTGTGCTTTCAAAAATTGCACGCGATGTACTTGCAATACCAGTCTCTACAGTTGCCTCTGAATCTTGCTTTAGCACAGCTGGTCGTGTTCTTGATCCTTTCCGAAGTAGTTTATCTCCAATGATGGTTGAGGGCCTCATTTGTACACAAAATTGGCTTCGTTCTTCATCTACTCCAATCAGCCTTAGGACTATAATGGATGATGTGGAAGATTTTGAGAGGCAGTTGGATATGGGTATGTTTATTATTTACTTCATTTTATAACTTTTATGATTTATATATGTAGTGAAAATTTATATAAATTGTTTTTTTTTTTCCTTTATTGTATAGCACTTGCTCAGGAGGGTGAAAATTCTATGGAGACGTCAAATACAATGTCTACATCTAATGCAAATTCATGAGGTGAGAACTTAAATTGTTTTCTTTAAAATTTCAGATTATTTTCTTCAATTGTGACTTGTCCAATTTAGTTTTACTTTTGTATTGTCTCTCATTGAATTTTTGTGTCCTATTTGGCAGCATTTCGTTTGGTGGTGAAAGCTTTGACGGGATCAAGTGTTTGCCGTTTAGAGATCATATCTTAGTTATTTGTTATTTGTAATTATCAAAAAAAAAAGTTATTTGTTATTTGTATTAGTTATTATTTAGTCACTTGTAATTCGTAATATCACTTTATTAGTTATTATGGCTAGAAGCCTAGATGCATGGATTGTAAATTGTAATAATTTTTATGTCCTTTGCTTAACTTTTTTTGGTTTCTTATTTTTTTTCCCTTTTATTTGGACATTTGGATGTTTAGTTGGCATGTTTAGTTGGATGTTTAGTTAAGACCTATCAAAAAAAAAAATGTTTAGTTAAGAATTAGATGTACTTTTTAACTTTTTTCCTTTTCTTTTGAAATATGGATGTTTAGTTGGCATAGAATTAGATGTATTAAATTTCATTTGATATAAAATATTGCTTGTATGTGAGGATTTGACATGAATTGTTGGATTTTTTATTTTTGGATGTAAAAGTGGTGCTCTTTAAGTTTTAATGAAATCATAGGTCCTTTGCAAATCATTAATTTAGACATTAAGTCATGGATTTTTTTGTAATTTATGGGTTTTTTTCAATTTTCTTTATTTTTTTTTCCTTGTAAAATCTTTTATTCAAATTTATTGTATATAGATAATTTTCTTTTTATGCTTAATTTTATTTTGCATTCAAATCTTTTATGTTTAGGTATTTTTTGACATAAAATTAGATAAAAAATTAATGTGATTTCACTGTTGGGCCGATTGGGCCCATGGGCCACATGGTCCATATTTGGACCGACGGACCGACCGGACCGGACCCCCCCCCGAAAGGGACCGACCGGACCGGTCCTTAGTGCATTTCGGTCCGGTCCAGGGTGGGAAAACCCTGGACCGAATTGATCTGGTCCGGTCCACAAATCCTCCTACGGACCGACCGGACCGGACCGAATTCACCCCTAATTGTATTTATGTGATTTTCTCACTTTGTTTTATTAATTTCGTACTCTCAGTTTGGTCTTTCGCAATTTGTTCTAATGCACGAGGTTCTCATTGACAGCAATTCTATGTTCTTTTTTGGGGTTGTGTAATATCAATTTTTTACTTTCCAACCTTGTCAAGAAAATAGATGGCTTCTAGGCTCCTGGAGATTATTGGACCTAATTGTTAAAGCCAATTAGCGTTGTTGGACTGTTCTTTATGTAACAATTAATTAAATTTGCGGTTAGATGGTTTATTGTGCACATGCTTGATTTATTGTACATCTCTAAGTCTGATCTGACTTCAGTTAGTGTTTAGCTAGAGAAATTATTTTTAAAGGAAATCATGCAATCATGTCAACTCAATTACACAAAGTCCAAGTTGGGAATTCTTTAATGCCAAGTTTAGAATCCTAGCTATTACAATAAATTTTTCCAAACAATTGTGAATTGTATTATTGCCAAATTTTACAGCAAACTGTACATATTTATTAGTTACCTAAAATAGGTTCTGTGATTGTATATGTCCTATTCAATAGTCGATGAAAAGACTTTACAGTTATGAGCCTATGATTTGAGAGGGGAATAGATTATGAGCCTATGAGCCTATAGTCAATAAAATCTTTTCCCCTCTCACTGCGTTTGATGACAGAATTGAGAAAAACATACAAATTCAACCAACATCACAATCCATCAAATTTGAAACATACTTACCAATCTCGGTTCCAGAATTACTAATAGGATGTGTGTGTTGATGCAAATGGCTACGAATCCTTAGTCTTCAATTGTTGTGATGAAAACCAAATGCAAAGTGAAATGGGGTGATTTTATTAACAAGAAAGAAACAGAGAATAATTTATGAATTCCTAATAAACCAGATGAAATATGTGTTTTCTGATCCATACAATCAATCTGCCAAGCTTGAAAAATTAATCACAAACCAATTACATAACTACCACTCAAGACCAGCAAAATTAAATTAAAAACCCACAAAGGGGGTAGACGAAAAATCCAATAGAGATGGGTAAGTGAAAAATCGCTTCCCCACCAAATGATTTGAGGAAGAAAGGTGGGAGCTTTGGGGTTAGGAGGTCAACGAGATAGGATTGTAAATGTTAATTTTGGGGGTCTTAACAATAAGTGAGGAGGAGGGACTTAAGAGTTTGGCCTTGACTGCATTAAGGCGCCTTCATCTCTGAGCAGCTTCAATGGCTTCCCTTTGCCTTGAGTGGCGTCAACGAGAAACGATTGGACTTCCCCTTGTGAGAAGGTCGTGTGCAAATGAGGGTCTTCTGATCTTATGGAATTTTTGAGACTATGAAACAAGGATTACAAAGAACAGAAAGGAGAAGGCGGTGTGGGGAAATGATGAGTGGAAAATGGGCCAAAATGAGGTGGGGTTTCAGTCACTTGAGCTTGCAGGCAATGAGCTTGGTCACTATTGGTGCTCTGGTTCCAAGTGCCGAAGGTGGTCATGTGTAGATGAGGGTAGGGGAAATAAGTTGGGGGGAAACTTAGAAGTGATTTTGGCACCCCTTCGCTCCTATCCCAACACTAAATCAAAGGGATGTTGAAAATAATAAAAGTTGCAACTCGGATTGTCGTTGTAAAAGTCTTTTATAATCGCCGCTAAAAAGCTGTTAGTTAGAAGGTGCCGGCTTATTTTTAGAACACCTCGGCAAGTTTGTAATCGACACCAAATGTATATATATTGCAGCGTTTTATTTTGCAATGATTATAAAATTGCCGAGAAAAATATGATTTCTTGTAGTGACATAACATGACATAAACATGAACTTAAGATATAATGTGAATGTGAACATAACATAACATGAACTTGAACTTGAACATAATATGTACGTGAACATAACATGACATGAACGTGAACCTGAACATAACATAAACGTGAACATAGCATGATATGAACATGAACTTGAAACTTAAAGTGAACATCAACATAATATAACCTGAACATGAGCTTGAACATAACATAAATATGAATATAACATGATATGAACATGAACTTGAAATTTAACGTGAACGTGAACATAACATAACATAATATGAACATGAACTTAACATAAACCTGAGCATAACATAACATAAACGTGAACTTGAGATATAATGTGAACATGAACATAACATAACATGAACTTGAACTTGAACATAATATGTACGTAAACATAACATGACATGAAGTGAACTTGAACATAACATAAACGTGAACATAGCATGATATGAACATGAACTTGAAACTTAACGTGAACACGAACATAACATAACATGAACGTGAGTTTGAACATAACATAAACGTGAACATAACATGATATGAACATGAACTTGAAACTTAACGTGAACATGAACATAACATAATATAACATAACATGAACTTGATCTGAAACTTAAATTGACATGCACTTGATCTGAAACTTGACTTAACATAAACTTGGAATCTTGCTTCTTTACTTAACATGAACTTGGACTTGAATTCTGACAATCAGAATGATTCTGCCAGTCGTTTTGTTAGGAATATTGAACAATTAGAATGATTCCGCCCCACATATTCCATCAGAGATACTCAGACAATCAGAATAATTACATCATGAGTATTTTAAATCATGTACCCTAGCAATCTGACTTATTACACTAGGAGTACCTAATGACAATTAGAATAATTACATCACGAGTATTTTTAAACACGTACCCTAACAATCATAATGATTACACCAGGAGTACTTGGTAATACTCTGACAATCAGAATGATTCCATCACGAGTATTTTAAAACAAGTACCCTAGCAATCAGAATGATTACACCATGAGTACCTAGTAATACTCTGACAATCAGAATGATTCCATCACGAGTATTTTAAATAAGATACCCTAACAATTAGAATAATTACGCTAGGAGTATCTGCATAACTGAACTTGAACTGCATTCTGATAATCAAAATGATTTCACCAAAAGTACCTCTTGTGAATTACATATGGAGATGCTCGGACAATCATAATGATTACATCACGAGTATCCTAGACATAACTGACTTGAACGTAACTTGAAAGACATGGCTTACTTGAGATAGAAACATTTTGTAACATGGTATAATATGTAATAGACAACATATTTAACATGACATACTTGCAACAGTGAATATTATATGACTTGAAATACATGTAATAGATATCATACTTAACTTGGCATACTTATAACATATAACAAAACATGACAGAATAGATTGTGTAATAGATAAATATTCATGATAGAATAAATCATGCATAACAGATAAACATGTAATGACGTAGCATGGCATGGTATATATGTTACCATACATATATAAACTGTATTTTCCTTACCCATCACACATACATAATAAACTAATAGTAAGTTAAGAGTTAACTTACCTCGTTTGTCACATTCTATGAAAATAAAGCATTAAACAATGAGAACTGTAAAAGAATATTCTAAAAGTTAAAAATTTAATTACTAAAAATTAGAAATATGTAAAAGAGATGAGTTAGAGTAAAATTACCATTTTAACCTCTACATGTAGAAAAATAATCATTTTACCCCTAAGATTTCACATCCTAACTCTAAAAATTTCTAAAATTTACATTCCTCATGTAAATTTTGTCCTAAACTCAAATTTCAACTCAAAAAAATTTTAAACAAATCACAATTATAGAAAACAGACTATGGCCAAAACATCCATAGGCCATTTATCTTGATTTTTGTTGCAATTCCTTCCGACTTCAAAACTCATGCTTAAAACAAAATTTTGTAAACAAAGATCTTCCTATCTCAAGTTTAAAACCATACTTAAAACATCCATTTAGAAAAAAGCTAATAATCAACACCAAACTTTTTGTAAAAATATTTAAACCATTGAATCACAAGCTTTGACCTTAGATCAAAACATCTCCAAGAATTCCAAAAAATAAAATCTTACTTCTAACATATTCATAACATCTTCTTAAAATCAACCATGCTTTAAATCATCAAACTAAAGTCACCAAAATCACAAAATAACACTTGAAGTTTTTGGTTTTACACTTAGTCTAAAAACAGAAACTTTTTTCTTAACTGGCTTTGATAAATCTCTTTATCAATGGCTTAAGAATGTGAGATCTTAGAAATAAAGCATCACCTGGTTAAAAATGTGTCCTAAAGAATATCCAACCATCAAACTTAAAATCACATGGCTAAAAATCAATAAAACATGGATCTAATCCAGAAGTATCAAATCTTAGGTCTAACCAAAATCCTCTTGCATAGAAAAATCATATCTTGGAAACTAATACTAAATATCTTCAAAATAACATCCTAACATGAAAATAAGAGACTTTGAATCATCATATAAAAATATCAAAGCCTTTAGAGTAAGATCAAACCACGAAATATTCAAACTTTCTCCAAATAAAAACTGTTTATCCACTTCCAAATTTCAAGTTTCTAGATCTAAAAAAATATATCACCAAAAGCTTTATTAATGTAACAAAACCTCAATGAACACTCATAAGCACATGCTAATAACACTCCATAAAATTTTCAGACCAAGATATGTCCATTAGCTTAGTCAAAAACTCCCAAACATAACATACTCTCCAGTTTCACGCCCAGAATGACTTTTCCATGGTTAAAAATACTTTGGACTAATCCAATGACCATGGAATGATACAAATAATATATCTACGAAAAATATACTCAAAGAGAAACAAATTTTATGAAGGAGTCATCGTGTGAAAATACTTAGAAATGATCGAAAATCTCCACGAAAAAATACCTAGAAATCTACTCAAGAGAGCTCTTTTGGGTTTCTCTCTAAGAACGGGGTGAAGAATTAATTAAAGGGAAAGAAGTGTGTCTTACACGAATCTAGACTTCTGAAGGGGGAAGATATGGGCTTGAATGACCCTTGAGTCAAGGTGGCTATGTGACATAAAGTGGAGAATAGTGAGGGGAAAGGACTGCCTGTAGAAGCTGTGAGGTATGGAGGTTGATGAGGTGGGTTTCTCCATCACCTCAAGGCACTATTGGATACAGCCAAGTGACTCACTCAAAAATGAGTAGCATAAAGGCTATCCCAAGTGTAGGAGAATGTCATGTAATAATTATGAATAAAATTTCTAGATCGTCTCCTCGAGAAAAAGTTGCTTAAAACCAAACTTGTATAAAATGATGAAATGTATCACAAACAAAAAATGGTGATATGTACAATGAATGAAAGAGTACAACGGAAATAAAAAGGGCACTAGTCATAAACTAGATTCATACTTTTGGATTTTTTTTTTAGTATCAAAATGGAACATAAAAGACTAAAAAATTAAAATTAACAATTAAATATTCAACTACGCTAAACAATTTTAATTAATATGAAAATTAAATAATAAACTGAAATTAATCTAAAATATAATTGTAATGCATATTTAATAGAAGTTTAAAGAAACAAGAAAAAAATAACTAACATAAAATAAAATAAACAGTAAATAAAATGCCCAAACTTTTAATCCAAAAATATCAAGAATACACCAATTGGACATAGTCTTAAAAATCCATTGCAAGTTTCAAATGGGCCAATTACAAGATCAAGAGTTAAGAAGATCAATGAGGCAATACAAAGATTGGTGCAATCTACTTGGGATGAAACTAGCAAGAGCCCGACACTCAAGATGGGCTTGAATGAATGAGAACCAGTTTTGATCAATTTAATACAAGCTATGGAAGAGCAATAGAGCAACAGGATTTGAAGGCATTCAATTTAGTTAATTCATTTAGATGACTTATTTTATTAGTTTAGAATAATTTGGTTTATTATGAAAAGGACTTAAGGGCATGCTGAAAAAATTATTATTTTTGAGGCACTGTTCATGGTACTGTAGCGTGGCACTGTTCACGATACTATAGTGAGCACTGTTCACTTAGTGGTATTTTTGGGAAGGGGCCTTATTTTGGCCTAGGTTTATTTTTTTGGGGGGGAGTATTTAAATGTCTTTGGCTGCCCACTTTATGGTTAGATAATATTGAATTTTTATTATATGTTGAGTTTACTCATTTTATTCTTAAACTTTTGAACTTATCAAAAGTAAATTACAATAATTGTGGTGTTCCTCCTTGTAATTTGGGGTCTTGAGATGGGTTCTTCAATAAGTCTAGATTTTAATATAATCTAGGTTCTTGAAATGAGTTCTCAACCGGGTCTAGATTTTCCATCAATTGACTTGATTTTGACTTTCTTAGGTGAGTTTTCAAATTGATTATGGGTTCAAGGAATTCCAATTCTGTGGGTTCATATCACCAAGGGAAATGTTGAGATTTCAAGAAGTCTCAGTAAGTTAAACAAGAAAACATACACAAAGATAATAGAAGCATGTATAAGGTAAACCACGAGTATGAATGCATGAGTATGAACATGTACTTTGACCAAAAATATATTTTTGTCCCATATACAATTTTCTTTGAAAGTCACCAATCTTGTAACCATGTATCAATGTAACAAAGTAAACATGTAACAAAATAGCATTTTTCCATTTCTTATAAAGCCTTTAACAACTTATTCCATATAACAATGTGGGTGGACACCTCACGGCTACCCCTAGGAACCGTGGGCTCATTGCTAGTTACCACATCACATTACTGACCCTCTTAACTAGGTGTGAGTATGTTAGAGTCCATATGATACGATACTCCGCATTTCACCTTCACTGTATTATTCAATGTGTTTCACCCACTAGCATTAGATGCGGCTATTTCACTCTAAAATCCTTTAAAAAGAACCCATTCAAAGTCTATTTGATTGTACTTTGTCAACTCAAGTGTTACCACTCCAAGTTAAACACTCCAGAATGGACAGAGGAGTTCCACCAAGATATTGCCCCATTCTAGCATTGGGGTTGTGACAAAATCAAATCTTTTAATGCACAACCCGAAAACATGTGGCATGTGACCATGTAACTTTTATGCAACAACATCATGCACTTATGCCATATACCAAGAGTGCATCACATGTATAGCTTTAAAGAATTGGAACATGTTCAAACATGTACTTGTGTATAACATATAAAAGCTCAAGAAGCATATACCATTTCATAAAACTCCAAACATATCATTTGAACCAACAATTTAACAAGCAAAAGTTGATCATAACATCCACGTATACGATATGAATCCTAGCATGTAACAGGTAGCAATTCTATAATCCAATTTGAGCAACCAAAATGCAGAATTTACACGTAAACATAAATACATTATCCAAGAGTAAATTAACTTACAAAGTTTCAAAAGTATTTGTCCGACAATCAAGTTGAAAGTGAATGTTTCAATCATTAGACTATCGAAAGCAACAATACTTCAAACCAAACATGTGCTTCATGCTCTAGGAGTTAGGCTTCTTAACCCTAATCAATTCTAGGGTTTCTTTTATTGCTTTGTGGCCCTTCCCTTGCCCTAAGCCACATGGACTCATGCCTTGAGGAAACTCTTGACCAATTGGTATTAGCACTCCCCTTACTTGGTAAAAACCATAGTGGTTCAGTGCTATTTGGTTCTTGTAACCCTAATGGTCGTTTGTGTGCATTGTGTGAAAAGAGCATACTTGTGTGTGTATAACAACCCTATGGTTGAAAGTTTCTTGAAGATGTGCAAGGATTTCTAACTTATGGTTTACTAGAAGGAAAGCCTTCATGGAAACCCTAGTGGTGGCCGAATGTGACCTAACTCTAGAAGGGCTCCTTCCTTTCCATTTTGCCATTGATGATTCAAGTTCTTTGAGAAGAAAACCTGTAGGCAACCCATAAGCAATAAGATTAAGCATTGTTACCTTTTCATGGTCAAACTAATTGCTTCATTAATCCCGTGAGATTCACAATGAATCTATAACACATCCCTTAACTCTCTTAAGTTGAAACTCTTCAAGCCAAAAACCTTTTGCTAGTGCTATGTGTTCATGAGAAGAGAATGAGATGGAAGCTTGAAGGTTCTCACCGTGATGTCCTTGGTTTCCTTCCTATGTTTGTGTGAAGAAAGCATTTGGTTGGAAGGAAAATAGTGTTTGGTTTTCTTTTAGAGTGGTCGAGATAGAGAGAAGAAGAGAGAATGAAATCTAAAAGTGAAACAAATGACCTTTGATCTTCCTCTAGCATGTGTAGGGGCGCTAGTCATTAATGCCCTCTATTTATACCCTTTGTCCCTCAGTTATTCTCTCTCCTATCATTCCCTATTTCTAGAAATATAAAAAGCCTTCAGAAGTTCCTTGCATGGGTGTCAAGTGACCCTTTCTTCTTGCTCTAGCCAAAACACTCTTCTCTTCCCTTTCCCCTTCATCATTGTGCTCCTTGGGAACTTAAGGGACTCCTTGGCATGGAAGACATGTGGTGCCTCCTTTGGGGTGACCAAAATTTCATGCCTTCTTTCATTCATTTTTTGTCTAGATGCAATGAACCTATGGGGAAAGGCAATGCATGGTAACCAAATGGCATGACGTAGGCGTGTGGCTCTTGCCATGCCCGAAATCCCTTTTGTCTTCCATAGATCCTTCTCAAAGCCATCATAAGTGGTGTATGGCTCTTCCTAAAATGGATCCTTCTCTTCATATTCCTCATCATTACTTCTCCTAGAAACCTTAAAGACCTATACATGTGTGACAAGTGGCCATGTGAAAGTTGGCTTCCATGGATTGGTCGGTACTCTAGTAAATCGAACCCTAAGCCCTTCTTATTTTATGTGACTTCTTCTAGAAGCCTTCTTGGATGCTTTCCATGTGGCACATCCCCTTGTAAAACAAATCTCTCATCCCTATGGATCTAAAGATTACATCTTAGGGAACTCAAGGGCCCTCTATCCAAGTGGCACCTCTCACTTAAGCCCAAACCCTAGTTAGACGCCGCTTTCAACCCCTAATTCCGATGGGGCTGAAAATTAGTTAAGCGTTGGGCCTTTCCTTGGCCATGGGCACCTATAGCACCAACACAACCTGGTCTATGTCAATCTCACACTCTTAACCTTATCATCTAGATCAAAGCAAAAAAAAAAAAAAATGAAAAGTAAAAGGATCTCGCTTAGACTGGGTTGTCACAATTTTATTTAATCCTTCTTTGTCACACTGTAGGATGATAGAGATAGACTGCCAAGCATGGTCTTTACGCTTGGTCCTCTGACTTTTATCGAAAGAGGTTCTTGAGCGTGGATTGAATCGTATTGCTATGTTAGATGATGCGACCCATCAAGCCTTCACCTTTCATTGTAGACCCATTTCAGATGTGATCTTTTAGATGGAGTGTGGACTTCTGCATATCAGAAAGTTCCCATGTCTAGATTGTTCTAACCTTGACCGTTGCTCATCATGGGTGAGTAATCTTATCTTGCCATATGTGCGTTACTCTTGTCTTGTCCAAGTTTACCAGCCTATTCCGCTCCTCATTCTCTCACCTTCACAGTAGGCAACTTTTCTAGATCACCTATATAGCTGGAATTCACTTAGCACTGCAAGCTAGTGATCCATTTTAGTTCACTTCTAGCTAAACTTGTTTTGTTTGCAAATGAACATGGTCGAGACAATCATCTCCACCTCTCTCTGAGACATATCTGCTAGGCCTTCTACAAGGTTCTTACTCACCTAAATGTCAGACTAGCTGTACTCTGCATCTCCCATTGTTATATTCCTTAGACCACTAAAGTATTTCTCACTCAACTTCAAGAATGGTTTGTCTTCTTACACTTCAGGTGGTTCCTAACAAACTCTTTCTCTAGAAGGAAATCATTTTATTCAACCTCTCCACAATCCTATTTTTGCCATTGTGTTGAGAGCTACGTGAGGCTATGAGAAAATGTATAACTATTAAATAGTAAATCTTGCCCCCAAATGACCTGTTGATGTTGGCTTTTATTGAACTATGTAAATCTCTCTCTCTCTCTCTCTCTCTCTCTCTCTCTCTCTCTCTCTCTCTCTCTCTCTCTCTCTCTCTCTCTCTCTCTCTCTCTCTCTCTCTCTCTCTCTCTCTCTCTCTCTCTATTTTCATTTTATATACTTTGTTTATTAATTATTTCATGGATAAGCATCCAATTACTGTATCAATGCTAGAGCCATCATCATGGGCCAATAGAGAGTGTTATTGGGCTCCGGTCATGTTGGAAAAAGCATCAATAGTTTGTCACTGCCTATAGAATCGACAAATTGATCTCCAAATAAAATGTTGCATGAGCCAACAAAGGCTAATTCAATGCAAAGGAGGTGTTAACTGAGGGTTACAATGGGAAAGGATAAATAAATTTTTAGATCAAGAAGGAAAACACACCAACAACATCTAATAAGATAAGTCCTTTATCACTTTCTTAAAATACATCATTTTATGGTTTAATGTGTAAAGAGGCCTGGCCTAGTAAGCACTAAGCCCTGTCCACTTAATGCACACAAGGCACAAGCACTGAAACTCATCCCAACCACAAGTGTACATACACTTAGATTGTGATATCTCATATTTACGTGTATTTTAATTAAATAGTTATTTCATTTATTAAGATTACTGGCTTTCTTGTTTAAAATTTTAGATGATTTACATGGTACTATTTTACGACTTCTAACCGTGAAATTTAATTTAAAATGTTTTCTTGTTATTAAATATTATTCATTATTTAAACTACCTTTTATTCTAAATTATTTTATTTTTTTATTGTTGGATTTTATTATTTTATTTTATGTATTGTCTGCGTTTAAATTATTTTATTTAAATTGTCATTTTGAAATCTTTTTTGTTGGATTAGTTTTGAGACCCAAGATGAAAAGACTATATCTCCTTTCTTTCCTTTCCTTTTTTTCCCCCTTTTTCTTTTTCCCCTCTTTTTCTCTTTTCCTTCTTTTCCTTTCTTCCCCTGCTTCTTCCTGCGTGCGACCCCCTCCCCTCCCCTTCTTATCCTTGTCTCGGTTTCATTCCCCCAACCCCGTCGTGCGCCACCATAATTCATCACCACCCCTCCTCCTCCCCACCTGCTGCGACCACCCCCTTCATTTTTAGCCCCACTCATGCCATCATTCTCCCCCACACCTCATTTCAAGCCACGGCCTCTTAAAGCTCCTATGCTGTCGTGCCACCATCGTTCAAAGCCATGTTTTCAACACATCACCAGTGACCCCAAGCCACCTAACCTAACCATCCTTAGCCCCGATCCATCCCCCTCAAAGCCTCCCTAGCTCTGACTCTAATTTGTCCCTTTTGGACTTCAGCCGCCACCCACGGCCACCAACTGCCACCATTAGCTTCTCCAATCTCCCTTAGCTCATCCATGGATAGCCTAAGCTCTCCTTCACTTCCTTTCGAAATTTTCCATTTTGAGACACAAGGCCTTGCTTCAAAAATATTGTTCCATCATTGCACTACCACCGTTAGCACCACATTTGACCCTCCAAAATGTTATTCCATCACTATAAGTAATTTTTCGAAGAATTTTCTTGAGATTTAAATATATTTTTATACTAACATATTTTCTACAGTCTAGTTGGTTGTGCATGACCTTGGGTCCGAGGAGTATGGAGGTTGGGTCGAATTGGAGGATGAGATTGTTTGTGGAATTGGATTGTGTTTAGATATTTTATATGTCGTGTTGGTGTCATGGCATTCATCATATGCTCATGTGTTGTAAATGAAAATCGGGTTTTCATATAAGAAAGGATTTTGGATATGTTTGTAATGAATGAATTAAAATTGTAGAGATGGTGGTAAGCAGGGACGATGGTAGAGTCCAGCCTGTGATTTCCTCCTACAGTCCAAGTTGTAGGGATGGTGGTAAGTCCCTCCTGTGATTCCTATCGACAGTGCACACAGTAGGGATGGTGGTATACAGGGACAATAGTAGAGTTCCGCCTGCGATTCCAACCTATAGTGACCAATAAATGGATATGATGGGTCACTCTCTGAAAAAATGGCAGTTTATGATCAAATGGATACAAAGACCATTTTCTAGAAAAATGGTGGTTTATGTTTGGAGCCGTTTTCGGGGAAAATGGCGGATGGTATTTAATGGTATATTTTTGGTCAAATGAGATTTTTGGTGTGCATTGGAATAATGATCATTTTCGAAAAAAATAATGGTTTTTGGTCTCATGCATGTTTTAGCATGTGCATGCATATATATTGGTTGCAATAATGTATTTTTATCTCTTGGGTTGTGTGGTTAGTTATTTACTGAGACTTATAATCTCACTTAGTATTCTTTCCTATGGTTTCGTTTTATAGAATCATAGATTTTGATGCAGAGGATGACGTTGAGCCTGACGAATCAATTCTGCTGGAGGAGTGACATGTGTTCGCTTATTGGATTATGAGATTTGTTTCCCTTTTTCTATGTATTGGCTTTTTACTTTATTTTCATAGATAACTGTATAACTTTTTAAATGCACTTTATTTTGGAAAATCTATGTTTCAAATTCTGATACTTAGTTGACTATCCTTGATTTATTCGCTGCTATTTTTGTTGTACACTTTTTGCTATGCACATATTTAACACTTGTTGTTTGGGGTGTGTGACCCATATTGTCATCATTCCAATGTCATGATTCTCAAGTTTCTATACATGGGACTTAGAGGCTTCGCATAGATTTCTAAAGGTCGGGACATCCCAAGCAAGCAAGGCAACTTGCTTAGGAAGAAACCCTAGCAGCATTGACCTCACCAAGCCTTGCTCCCTTGGGAAGAAACCCTAGTGGGCATTGACCTTGCAAGCACTCAAAACATCCCAGGCAACCAATGTAGCTCACCCAGGAAGAAAGCATCGCAGGCTTCAACCTTGCAAACTCTCAAAAGATCCCTAGGGAGTAATGTAGCTCTCCCAAGAAGAAAGCCTGGTGGGCACTGACCCTGCTAGCACTTGAACCATCTTGAGAGAGCAATGCAGCTTACCCTAGAAGAAAGCCTAGCAGGCAAAAACAAGCAAAACATCCCCACTTAGCCACACAATAGTTTTGGGCAAGCAAATGTGCTCACCCTCAAGCACACATTGTAGACAATGAGCCCGCATGTGCAATAAAGCTCAAGGAACCAATAAAGCTATCCTTGATCAAAAATAGAAAGTCTCGGGAAAACCATGAATTCCACTCAAGTAATAAACACAGCTCATTTTCCCCGCAATTTGCCCCCTCCCATGCAAGGGCAGGGTACCACGTCTATTGCACGGGGTGCAGGGGTGGACCTACATCCGTCTGCCCCTCACCCCTCCCTAACTACTCTACCTTCTGTGGAGCTCGCAGACTTGTTGGTGTCGTATAAACAACCCACAAGTAAAATTTCATAACTTTTCTTCTTTTGCCTTTATTTTTCTTCCTTATTAAGCTGGTTTCTTGTGAAATACATGCAAGGAAAACAAAAGTTTCCAAATGAAAGAGAGACTGCAAATGAACCTAGTCAGAGGAAGGAGATTTTGAGGAAGAAGATGAAGAGGGTTTTGAAGCAGTAAATTCATCTTCTTTTGTAGATTGAGTGATCTTCTTCATATTCTTCTCATCATCAATTGTAGCCAAGGCCAAAATTGGGTCATAATCTGACAACCCATCGAAGTAAGCTGTTAGAAATTTTGTTGGTTGATCGTTGCTATTTGTATCAAGGGAAAGTGATGGAAAGTAATGAAATGGTGTGCAGCACCTCAACAAGAAACGGTGTGTAGCACCTCAACAAGAAATGGTGCATAGCACCCTAACTTAAACGATAGCTTTTATTCAAAGCATAAACGGCAGCTCTTATCTCAAACGATGCACTTTTACCAAGGTATAGATTGCTCCACGACATCCTATCCTCTTCATCTCCAGACTTCTTCACTTCACAACACACACTTTTACAAATCCTCCAAGAGCCTCTTCTCAGTTCCCAAGTCCTTGTCTTTCTTCTTCATCCCTTCTATTGGACCCTAACATAGGCATTGTTGCTCAATAAATATCTAGACAAAGCAGGCGTAGTGATTAAATCATTTTGTTTATCCCAAATCTTCCTTATAAAATCAATTGCTTGAAAATAATTCTTGTTGATGATTTGACCTTAGCTGCCCAGTCGATTGGAAGTTTTTGAAGAAGGCGTTGATGACTCCGGGAGAGAGATTGAGACAAAAGAGGGGCAGAGGCTCGAAGGTTTCGAAAAAGTTTGGGGAAGGGGGCGTTCCCCTTATATATGCGAGGGTGAGGCTAGGACCACCCTCATCCCATCCCCGCCCTTGCTGGGAAGGCCAAATGTGAGCGGGCCACCTGCCCCCTGCCTCTGGCAGGCAGGGGATCCACCCTGTCCACACGGGGCTGGGCAAATGGGGGGCGGGGCCCCGCTTCCCACCCCTAGAACAGACCATCTTAGAGCACTTGCTTGAATGCACCAGATCTTCATTATCACCAAGGCATAGCCACTCTCAAGCCTCACGTGAGCACCTCGAACCCTTGCCGCAATCCAAGAAAAGGAAAATGAAGAGGAAAAATCCCAAAAATCGAGGTCGAGCCATACTTGAGCACTATGGAAATCGAGATCTTAACAAACATTAGGTCACTTGGCTTAGGTTTGCAAGTATCAAACTTGTGACTTAAATTATTTAGACTTACGAGTTTGGTTTTTGGTAAAAAATTCTTAGAATAGTCAGATTGCCTTATAGTCAAGCACTTGAGCCCCTCACAAAATAGGCTACCTAGGTTCACACACGCCTTCACCAATATAACGATCGAGGAAACTTCCTTGAATGCAAATAGCCAAGCCTAGTAACATGTAGGCTGGGTTTTGAAAAATAAGGCATACATATGCCTTTGCCAAAATAGCGAGGTTGATCAAACCCGCCCCCACAACAGCCAAGCTCCCAGAAACAAGGCACGTATACACCTTTGCAGTGATAATGCGGTCGAGCAAGCCTCCCGTCATAAAAGCGCGAACGAGCAAACCTCTCACCACAACTGCTCCCATCATAATAATGGTTTAGCCTTTGAGCTCCATTACCACCTCATGCAAGTTGCCTTTGAGAATGAGTCAACGAGCTCGATAACTGCCTAAGATGGAACCAAATGGTCAATGGGATCCTTGACTACTTAGCCTCGATTACAACAAACAAACTTCGACTTTAATATCAAAACAACAACGCCAATGTGAAATCACCTCAAGTGGGCAAGAAGTCCACTAGCATCGATGAAACAAAAACAATCACCAAGTACAAAATATGCACTCTTTATTAACAATAAGCAGTCACGTGCAATGATCAGTCATACACTTATTTATTAGATATACACTCATGCACACGAACTTCCTAGAAGCCCATCCTCTAAGGCTTTTACAAGGAACTTCACGAGTCCCTTTGAGATCCCTCCTTGGAGACTTCATGGCCCTCAAAGGCCCTTGCAAGGAATTCGAGTCTCCCCAAGGTTTGCACAATAATAGGTCCCCATGATTTATTTTCTACAATTTTCATAGACTTTATCTATTATTGTTAACTTTTATTGAAGATTCTCAAAATCTTCTTATTGGACAAGTTAACCTTAAAAATCATGGTACCTATTGAGCCATTAAAAGCTTGTGCTAGATATAAAAGGAGGAGATAAAATAAGAAAGAGATAAAAGCCAAAAGTGGTTAACTAACATACAAAAAGGTGAAAGTGACATATGACAAGTAGGACTCAACTACTTTAAAGAAGGAAAGAGGCCTCTATAAAAAGAGAAAATCTTTATAGATCTACATACAAATATACAACTCGTGGGACTCTCTCCAAAGGAAAGCATCTTCTTCAACCTCCCCACAACCATATTTTCTCGATTGCATTGAGAGTTATGTGAGGCTATGAGAAATTGTACAATCATCAAGAAGGTTCTCAAAAGCAGCAAGAAATGGTGCAGAAGCAGTTGGATAACCACTAGCAAGCCATCAATGGTATGTTTGAAAGGTTAGATCAACTCACTGATATGCTTCGTTCTTTAGTCAAATGTACACAAGTTAGTTCGCATCAGGAATAGTCTCATGAACCCAAGGTAGTGGGTTATGAGGACAGGGTGTTGTGCCAAGAGGGATATGTTTCAAGTTTTCACATTTTGATGGTAATAATCTTGCTTCGAGGATCTTTAAAGCCACTCAGTTTTTTGACTACCATCAAACACCTTCTAACCAGAAGTTTTTAATGGCACTTCTTATCATATAGAAGGAGAGACATTGGTTTGGCAACAAGATGTCTTGGACTTGGGCCAATAGCACTAGGTGGGATTCCTTTGTCAAAGCTTTAAAAGTCAGATTTGGGCCAATAACATATGATGGCCCAATGGAAGCATTGACTAGATTGAAACAAACTTCTTCTGAGGCTATGTATAAAGTCGAATTTGAAGTTTTGTCCAATAGGCTAAAAGGGTTGTTCGAAAGGCATAAGCTTAGTTGCTTTTTGAGTAGGTTAAATGATGAGATTCGACCTTCTATCAGGATGCTCATTCCAATTAACCTTAGTGTTGCTTTTGGGTTGGCAAAAATCAAAGAGGAGTATATCTTAACCTCAAGGAAAACATGGAAACATGGTGAGGTAGTTATGGTGAGGGGATCCTTTGATATAGTAACAGAAGGGGTCAATAGAACACTGAAAACGAGCATACTAGCTAGAAAGATTTCTTCTTTTCAGATGGATGAGCAAAGAAAAAAAGGTCTTTGTTATCACTATGACAAGCAATGGAATCCTAGCCAATTCTGCAAATGGATGATTCTAGGGATGAAGAGCAGATACAAGAAGGGAGAGATGAGTCAGTACAAGAAGTTAAAGGAATTCTTAAGAATGCAGGTGAAGAACTCAAGATTTCAATTTATACCATTTCTAGTTGTTCCAATAATAATGCTATGAAGTTGCTGGGAAAGATAGTCTTATTTTCAGTGGAAATTCTTATGGATTCAGGAAGTGCTTATAACTTTCTAGATCCATTGGTAGTAGAGGCATCAAACTTGAGAATGGTTAAAGATTCTAGATTGTAAGTTAAAGTGGCCAATAGTGATAAAATTCGACGTCAAGGAAGGTGTGAAGAGGTCATCAAAATCCAAGGGACGAAGTTATTGGTTCCTTCCCATGTGTTGACTTTTAGTGGATGTGACGTTGTGTTGGGGATATAGTGGCTCAAGACATTAGGTCCTATAAATTGGGACTTTTCAAACATGTATAAGCAGTTTATGGTAGATGGGAAGAAGTTGTCTTTGCAGGGGTTATCCTAAAGGGGTAGAAATTGAAGCAAGTGTGAAATTGTTGAAATCTTCATTTGTTAAGAAGCAAGGCTGGCTATTACAATTAATAGCAATAAAAGCAAGTGTAGAAGGTACTGAATTACAAAAGTCAAGGGTATGCTTCAAGAATTTAAAGTTGTGTTTGAAGAACAGTAGGACTGCCACCACCTAGAAAATTTGATCATCAAATTCTGTTGAAGGATGGAACTTCACCAATATTAGTTAGGCCTTTTCGATACACTCATTACCAAAAGTCTGAAATTGAAAAGATAGTGCAAAATTTATTGAAGAATGGAGTCATAAGGCCTAGTCAAAATCCATTCTCCTCACTAATGCTGCTAGTTAAAAAAGTTGATGGCGGTTGGAGGATGTGCATTGACTACCAGGCCCTTAATCAAGAAACTATCGAAGACAAGTTTCTTAACTTGTCATTAATTAGTTGCTTGATGAACTTTATGGTACATTTTTCTAAACTTGATTTAAGGTCAGGCTACCATCAAATAAGGGTGAAAGAAGAAGATATAGCTTTAATAGCATTTAGAACTCACAAAAGCGACTATGAGTTCTTAGTGATGCCGTTTAGGCTCACCAATGCACCTGTCACATTCCAATGGTTTATGAATGATGTCTTTAAGCTCTATCTCAAGAAGTTTGTTTTGGTATCCTTTTATGATATCTTGGTTTACAACCAAGATTTTGATGAGCACCTTATACATCTAAGAATAGTTTTGACAATTCTACAACAACATACTCTATATGCTAATCCAAGTGCAAATTTGGGGGTTACAAAAGTGGATTACTTAGGCCATATTATTTCTGGATGGGGGGTCAGAGCAAATGCAACAAAACTTGCATCAATGTTGGACTGGCCTATGCCTAAAATAGTTAAGTCATTAAGGGGTTTTTGGGCCTTACGGGCTATCGAAGATTTATTAGGAACTATGGTTCCATAGCTGCTCCATTGACTCTCTTGCTAAAGAAGAATTCTTTGTATGATCTGAAGAAGCTACTAAAGCTTTCATGGAGTTGAAAACAGTTGTGACTTAGCCTCCCGTATTAAGGCTGCCAGATTTTTCTAAAGAATTCACTATTGAGTGTGATACTTCTAGTGTGGGAGTAGGGGATGTTCCAATGCAAGAAGGCTGGTGACTTACCTAATTTAATATATTTTATCACCTCTTAACTTATAAATTTTAGTCTAATTTTATTTATTTTAATTGATTTTAAGTTTCATTGTTGTTATTTAAATTTTATTTCAGATTTGAAGAAAATAAAGATCTAAATTTCATCGGTATTATTTGAGGATAAAGATCAAGTTTGATTTTTTTCAGTACGCTAAAGATAGAAGGGATAAGTTGATGAAGAATGGCAAATCGAAAAAGATGCACACATTGAAAAAAAAAAGTTGAAGGATTCTAACTACACATGGACTTCAAGCCTGAAAATAAAGAATTTGAAAACAAAACAAAAACAAAAAACAAAAACAAAACAAAAAAGGGGCATTCAAAATTCAAAAAGAAAGAGACCTGGACGTGCAATTTTATCTTTTCGCCTGACCTTATCTATCAGACAACATGCATGAATGTGAGGAGGAAATGATGAGAGTTTAACGCTGGGGTCATTCGGTTTGACTTGGTCTTCATGTAATCAACACAACGACTTGGCATGCAATTGTTTTTCTGGCACAGACAAAAAGGGACGACAATTAATTTAATTTTAGTGTTCATTTTTCTTCCATTATTCTCAAAAAAATTATGGTGAACTAGTTTATGTTGAATTTAATTTTTAGTATGAACTAAATTTTCTTTATTTTAGGAAAACAATGTAATCTAGTTTCGAACTATGCTTGATTTTCTATGCTAATTTAAAGTAATTCTTTCTTGTTTGTCTGATTTATTCTGAACTTATTGTCTCTTGTTAATTGGCCATTAATTAGATGATTTTGATCTTGTGATTTGCTATCGAAAGAGGGAATTATAGGATAGATCTTGGATATTTTGACATAGGTAAATATAGAGATCGAAAGACTTGTATGAACCTATGTAGTATTAAAATCGTTGGTCTTAATGATTTTTTGTTTTATTAATTTGCATACTCTTGTGTAATAAGATGAACAAGAATAATTTTCAATTGACTATCGAAAGAGGCTTTTGGTTGAATTAGAGATTTGCTAATAAACAGAAAGAATTAAATTCAATTAGTTAAATGAGTAAAGTATAGTGAGAGATTAGATGAAATCGATTTCTTAGAAATTTTCTTTCCCATTAATTTGATTTTTGAACATCATTTTTCTTTTCCTTTGTGTATTTTTCTTTGAATTGATTTTATTTTAAATTGCAATTACAAAAATCTTAGTGATTTCTCTAGATAAAATCAAGATTAGTATAATTTCAGTATTTGTCAAAAGTAAGTTGCCAATCCCTGAGAACGATACTTTTCTCATCACTTTACTATAAAACTAAGATACTGTGCACTTGCAGTTTTGCACCGATCAAAGGCCAACCAATAACCTTTTTCAACAAGGGTTTGAAGGGCAAAGCATTACTTTTATCGACATATAAAAAGTAATTGTTGGCATTGGTTTCTACAATGAGCAAGTGGAGGCCATACCTATTGGGTTAGACCTTCAAAATAAAAACTGACAACCAAGCTTTGAAATATTTGTTAGAGTAGAAGGCAACAACTAAAGCACAACAAAAGTAGATTTCAAAGCTTATGGGCTATGGTTTAAGATTGAGTATAAGAGGGGTAGAGATGACAAAGTAGTAGATGCATTATCAAGGAAGATGGAGGAGGATTTGGCTACACTAGCTCTCATATCCTTTCCTACACCTATTTGGATAGAGGAGTTAAAGCAAAGCTATGTTCTCTCCACTAAAATCCATGAAATTGTTACTTTACTGCAACATGGAGGGCAAGTTCCTAAAGAGTATTCATTGCAATAGGGACTTTTGTTAAGGAAAGAGAAATTGGTGATAGTTCCCTCATAACTATTTTAGAAAAAAGTTTTGCAGTACATCCACCACTACCCAGAAGTAGACCATGTTGGGTATCACAAAGCACTTCAAAAATCCAAGTTAGATTTCTATTGGGAGGGAAAGAGAAAAGACGTTAAGAAGATGATGAGAGAATGTCAAGGATGCCAAGTGAATAAATATGAGAAGATGCATCTAGTAGGGTTGCTTTAGCCCTTGCCTATTCCTCAATCTCCTTTGCTTGATATATCTACGGATTTTATTGAAGGCCTTCCACTTTCAAATGGCATGTCAATCATTCTTACTGTTGTTGATAGATTGACCAAATTTAGCCATGTTTTCCCTATTGCTCACCCTCACACAGTAAGAAAAGTGGTTGAAATTTTCTTTTCTTGAGATTTAAACTCCATGGCTTGCCCAAGACAATTATTATTTTTTTTTATCAAGATGCAGTATTCACAGGTTTATTTTGGAGTGAATTATTTTGGAAGCAAGGAATTTCACTAGCTTT
This sequence comes from Carya illinoinensis, assembly GCF_018687715.1. Taxonomy (NCBI): domain Eukaryota; kingdom Viridiplantae; phylum Streptophyta; class Magnoliopsida; order Fagales; family Juglandaceae; genus Carya; species Carya illinoinensis. The sequence continues at coordinate 36,479,714 of NC_056755.1, forward strand.
TAGCTCAACATATTACCCTCAATTTGATGGCCAAGTTGAAGATTTTGACTAAGTGTGTTGAGGGGTACTTAAGGTGCTACATTGGCACTAAATCAAATAATTTGAGCAATTGGTTACCAATGGCAGAGTGGTGTTACAATACTATTGTCCAGTCTTCCATTGGGGTCTCTCACCATTTGAGGCTCTATATGGATTTGCCGCTCCAAAGTTGCTTGCATATGTTCTGGGAATCACTGCCAGTGCTATAATGGATCAGCAGTTCAGATCCAAAGATGAATTATTGTCCCTTTTGAGGGAAAATTTGTAGAAAACTCATAATAGAATGAAACTTTATATAGACAAAAAGGACTGGAAGAGCTTTCATGGTAGGGGATTGGGTCTTTTTGAGGTTACAGCTTTACAGACAAAAGTCAGTGGCGATGAGACATAAAATGAAATTAGCACCCAAATACTATGGGCCTTTCTAGTGATTGAGAAAATAGGCACAGTGGCATACAAGTTGACTTTGCCTTCCAAAGCCAAGATATATCCTATTTTTCATGTCTCATGTTTGAAGGAAAAGTTGGGTGACTAGGTTTCTTCTTTGCCTCCACTAGATCATAAGGGTAATGTGCAACCAAAACCTGAAGCTATCCCTGAGATGAGAATGTAGAAGGTGGGAAATCATGCTTCTACTAAAGTATTGATCAAATGGCTAGGGCACCATTAGAAGATAGCTCTTAAATGTTATTGTGGAAGTTATGCAATCTCTACCCTCACTTGGTAGGGACAATACTATGAGGGTGATTGTCATGAGTGCCTGGTAGGCAAGGCCTTGAAGAGGGAGAGATTGTCACAGGTGCTTGAAGAGGAAGGGTCTATCATGGAGGGCAACAACTACATTAACGGATGTGGGAAGAAGGGTGAAGGATATTCTTTTTTTCTTTTGTTTTTTTTAAAGAAAGAGTAGGTAGTCACCTGTCCAATAATGCTGCCCCCCGAATTTATTAATAAAAACCCTCATGTAAGGCAGAGGAAAACTATGGAAAAACAAAAGCCCTTAAGAGAAAGAACATCCAAACCAAGCCCGGAAAAGACTCTAAACAAGTCTATGAACAAAAATAAGAGCATAACAACCGAGAAAAAAAACTACAAAACCAATACTAGCAACATCTTAAAGAAGGCAACCCAGATAAGTCCAACCGTAACAAATCTCTAAGGACCCGAGGCAATATAGAATTAGTTGTGTAAACCGAAGTGGCCCCATTGGCACCATCTTTGGCCAACCAATCTTCTTTCACAAAGAACATGCTGAAAATGGCAATTAATAGATTGGGTCAGACCAACAATCTCCTCCCAATAATCCTCCAGATACCAAACCTCGCACCTCCCTCTATGCCACCAAGAGATAATCACCATTGAATCAACCTCAACAAGCACATTGAATATTTGAAGGGACTTGCACAACCACAGCCCATTAAGAAGTGTGAAAAGTTTTGCTTTGTTATTAGAACCAAAACCAATTGGAGAGGCAAACGCGTTTACAATCCATTCGGAGTCATTGCGAATAACACCACCAATACCACTAGGACCCGAGTTGCCAAGACTACTGCCATCCTTGTTCAACTTAAACCACCCTGAAGGAGGTTTATGCCACTAGACTACTTTGCACGACCTCTCTTTCATAGGAGCGGGTTTGATTCGTAAGGACTCAAGGATCATGTCATCAAAAGAGGACAAGCTATAAGAATTACCAGCCGCCTGACCAATGGAACCAAGCCATGCAGAAATAGATTTGACAACAGTTTCTTGCGATTCCAAAGTGCCCTCCATTCGCACTAGACATCTTTGCCTCCAAAGGCTTCAAGTAACTATGACGAGTATAAGACCAATAATAACACCCACCTGAGAGGAGGGCTGAGCATGTCGGAACCAAGATGAAACTTGGTGTTTCCAATTGATACCAAGTGGGAGCCCCCAGAGGTTGCAGAAAAATGACCAAGTTTTTTTAAGAAGATCTCCCTCAAAGAGAACATGATTAATGTCTTCATAGTACTTCTAGGACAACACTCACATTTGGAAACAATAAGAATGCCAATGCGACGCAACCTGTCATCCACACTCAAAGTACTGTGCCAAACCTTCCAAAACTGAATAAACATTTTTAAGGGAAGGCTTTTGTGACGCCCCCAAATCTCCACGCACGGACACGGGAAAATTGAGACGTCCGGATGATGACATCACAGGTCACCACCCTATCGACGAGTGTCAAGTATGTGTATAAGCAACGAATGTACACGAAGAAACACGCAGCGAATAACGAAAGTCATAACTAAGTACCAAAATTTTTCTTAGTTTAATACAAAGCTGTTCAAAACTTACATATTAAAATATTACAAAACACAAATATAGTTTCAAAGCCAAATACAAAGTATAACCCAACTCAGAACTCTGGCGGAGCCGCATCCTCCGGTCAGCCTCCTCCTCCTCCTCAAACTCTGTACCAAAATCTACGGAACCAAAAATGGTGCCGCAGGTAAGTAAAATCCAAACACCACTAGATAAAAACATATTAACTCAAACAACATGCATAAAAGAAAAGCCAATGCACATGTCCCGTAAAACCATATTTTTCCACGCACGCCAAATACCCATTTGGCCCAAAAACATATCATTTAAAACCAAGCATCGCCATTATCCCAAATAATGGCCCAAACCATCATTTTCCCAGAAAATGGATCACAAGCCTCAAAATCAAACCTCGTCATTTTTCCAGAAAATAGCCCGCATCCGAAAACCATAAAAATCGATCCAATTATGCATACACCATGATCTCCCCTAGGGATCATCCGCACACTCTGGCTCTGTGCCACACCACAGGTAACGACTACGCGTGTGACACCTAAACGAGCGATGCCCAGACTCGCATCCAACACATCCCTAGCCAGGCCTTCCTCTAGTTCCCGCCACTCTAGGGACCACGGAGTCGACACGACAACGTTACCGTATCATGCGATCCAGTCGTCGCCCTGCGATAACCCAAGGGATGTCACTCAGTATTATCCACTCCCGAGTTGCTAGAGGAGCTCCACTGAAATAATAACCCATCCCGGCTTGGGCTCGTGAGACACACGCACCCGAAATCCATTTACGCCAACAAAACACAATTTTCTCAATTAAAATAAAATGCACATGTATGCAATATGTAACGCACACCTCATGGCACAAATAACCAAAACCAAGCACTCCGTCATCAATCTATCTGACCCCCAAACTCCTCAGACTCAGTTCGGAATCAACCAACTAACAGATAAATATTTATTGTAAGAGCAAAATACATTTAAATCTAAAAGTAGAGTTTGGAAAATACTTACAGTGCTATACGGTATTTTTTGAAAGCTCGCGGCGTTGTAAACGGCAGAGGAAAAGCAATGTAACAATGTAATTTACATTGTGGCCATGGGTAATAAATTACCTACTTTTGAACGGGGACAAACCAAGGCACAAAATTGATAGAGAAGGGTCTAGGGATGTTTATGAAGCTAGTGGAAGTGAGCTTTGGCCGTGGGTGGCGGCGCACGGTGGTGGATCGGCCACTTGAAGCCAATTTCAGCCTTGGAGAGTGAAGGAGAGTGAGGGCTATACACTACTCCGTTGGTCATGAAATTTCTTGGGGAACGTCATGGTGATGAGAGGAACAAGATGGTGGTGGTGAAACACCCTGGGTGGCCGTGTACGGCGGCGTACGGTGGTGCAACCGAAACTCTAGCTATGGAGACCCATCGGAGAAAAAGAGAGAGTTAGGGGAAAAGAAAGACATGGGGAGGAAGTCCTTGATGTGGTGAATCCAATGGTGGTACTCGGTGGCTGATTTGGCCGTGTATGGTGGCTCAAAAAGGAGAAAAAGGTTTGAAGACTCATTTGTTTGGAGAAGAAAAGAGAGAGAGAGGGTGGCCGGCGTAGCTCACCACCGATGCAGTAGGGCTTGCCGATGTGGGAGGGACATGCCGGAGGTGGAGGTGGGTCATGACGACTAGAGGTGGCGCCGGCTGGAAGCTTGGACCGAAAGGTTGAGGGAGAGGGAGGCCGTGCGAGAGGGAGAAGGAAGAAAGAAGAAAGAAAAAGAAGAAAAAAAAGAAAAGAAAGAAAGGAAAAAAAAAAGGAAAAAGGGAAAAAAGAAAAAGAAAAGATGAGGAAAAGAAATGAGGTCCAGTCCTCACTCGAAAACCAAAAACTGATCCGTCGAAAACAATTTCAAAAACATAAAACGACTAAAATAAATTAAACGCCACATCAAATAAAATAAAACTAATTAAAACACAACAATTTAAAATAAAAGAACCAATATATTAATTAAATTAAAAACACTCCTTCAGTGAAAATACACGTAAAAACGGGTCATCACAGCTTTTATGCCAAATCCAAGAATGCCAATCCAGAGGGGAGCCTTTGACTCTGATACAGTGCCATGCAGATTTAGTGGAAAACATACCTATCTCAGTTTGGGTCCAGACAAGAATATCCTTCCCCGAGTTAGGGCCAGATAAAGAGACTAGAATCTCATCAACCTTCTCCAAGCCAACCAAGTTCTCTAGCATATTTACATCCCAGATTTACATTGCGTTTTGAAGTTGAATGAAACGATGAGTTTTGTATTAGAAGCATAAGCTTGCATTTTGCATTTTTATGTTCTGTTTCATTAAATGGAACAATGTGTTTTGTGATGGAAGAATGTAGTGTGTGTGTGTGTGTGTTTTACTTGTAGGATGTTGTGTTTTGCTTATACAGTGCGTTTCATTTTTTTGTAAGAACAATTTTCGTAGGAATATGAGGGATAAAAGTTCAGTGTTTTGATTCATTGATTGATCTCGTGTTGAATTATTCTTGGAGGTTGAGAATTCCTCGAAAATTTTTCTCAAGGTTGCTAATTGAATCTTGATCAGTTACTTTCTTGAGTTGTTTCTTGTTCTCTGGATTTGTGGTTGGTTTTTATTCTGGGCATGGATTAAAGGTAGTCCTTAACAATCTCCACGTCCACATCAAGACTTGCACTACCGATGTCACTTCCCAATAGGTCCCTTTGCTTTTTTCACTTCTCCGAGCCTAGATTGAGTTCTGTTTGGTTGCTGATACAATAATTGAAACTAAAAAAGAAAATTGTTTAGCATGAGATTCTCAAGGAAAAGAATCTTGAAACATTATAGATATTGCCAACTACCTAGCCTGAGATGGAGATTTATGGATTCTTGGACTTGATACTGGTGAAAGAATTATTCTTCTTAGAACTTTTTGTAGTTGATGAGATCCATATTTATTAAAAGCATGAAGAGCGATATTACTTGAAGCTTTTCCTTTTTAATCGTTTTTCACGGGATTAATTCTAAGCTTTTATGCCTTGTGTGAATTAAAATTGTTAGAACTCTATAGTTTGCATCTCTTGCTTATCCGACTTCCGACTTCGACTCCAACAACTCTTAACTCAGGTAACTTCGATCAAAGTTAAAATCTACTCAGATTTAAAGTTAGAATCGAAGTTGGAGCTTAACTTGACCTCCAATTTCATATGGAGTTGGATTCAAGTGAGCCCAATCTCGACGGAGGATTATTTTGTTTTAACTAATTGACTTCTTTTAGTTTTTTAAAAGATCGGAGCCCACATGTGATAGGTTTGAGCCCAATTTCGAGGGGTCCATAATCCAACACAAAAAAAAAGGTATGTATTCGGCCTTTTCTTTCATCTTCCTGCTGACTCGAAGCCATTGGTGAATATGGAACCTGAACAAAAGCGGAGAAAAATCTACCAGCCACCGCCTCGCCGGTAATCCCAGTCGCCTTTATTATCTCTTGCCTTTGATTTCTTTTTTTAATTTTTTCCAATTGAAAACAAGTTTTCTTAGGTGCTTAAAATCTTATTGATTTGTAATATACATTTGTTAATTTTATCAGAGACTAAATTAGGGGCTTGGAGTGATTCCGAACATCGAATTTTTTATTTACTAAATAGAATAATCCAATTTGGTAAAGTATAAACTGAAATTGCCGAACTTTTTTTGGGGTTCAGTTCATAGTAATTCGGGGTTTGCAATTTTTCAGGACATAGAATTGGTAGCATATCTGCTGATGAAATCGGTGGTGGTTAAAGATGATGTGCGTAACTTAATTTTTCGTGTGAATGTCTTTTAAAAAAACATATGTGAATTTTCAAGTTAATTTTTGGGACTGGTAAGTGTTTTTCTTGGTAATGGTTAAGAGTGGGGTTTTAATTTAATTTAATTTAATTTTTTGAAATATATTGGGGTTTCGACTTGAGTTTGAGGAATGGTACTGACCTGTTAAATGCTGTCAGTTATTTATATGTGGGATTGGGGCTTAAATTGAGATAGTGGTTATTGATAGACCGATACAGCTGACGTATGGAAGCACTGTATTGCTGGAAGTTAGGGGTGTGTACGTGAATGCAATGAGGTGAGGCAGTCATCTGAAGTAGGAATGGAATTCTAAGCTACATTTTGTGTTAGGGATAAGATTAGGGTTAGTGGTTAAGTTAGATAGATAATTAGGATTAGATCAAGATTGAAGTAATATTATCATTAGTTTGACATTTAAATGTTTTCATGAATTAGGTGTTCTCTCCATTTGTAGCCTATTTAAAGACCTTTGGGTTCTTAATAAAGGAGGAGAGATTATTTTGTGATTGCTTTATGGTATCCTCCTGCAGCCTGCCATAAGTGGAGTTTTGTGGTGTTTTCCTGTCTGAAGTGGAGAACTTTTCCCGTCAATAAACCTTTTGGTTGTGTGCGTTTCCATAATATTTTACTTGAGATCTGAGATTCAATATGGTGCTTGGATTTGTTAGTTTTTATGGGTATGGTTTTGAGGGCATAGACTGGAGTTTAAGAGAATTGATGAGAAGGATGAGCAGCTGCATTATGTATGCAAGAGTTTCTTTTTGTTTTCTATCCAAATTTGTAATATCCTACTGTCAATTGATGATATGATTTGAGGAAACCAGAATTTCAGGAAAGGCAGTTGATATGAGACGTAATTGTTCAACTGCTGTAATAGAGAAGTGTTTTGTGGTTGACTTTCGTGATTGTAAGGCAAATAGGGCACTGGGTTATGTTGAAGGTTGGGGTTCAGTTACTTTAGTTGAGTGCATATTTTATATATTTGGAAGTAATATGAGGAAGATTTTTGTTACTTTTTTTTCCAATAAAATGACTGAAGAAAGAGTTTAACCTTTTCTTCCCCAAAAGCAATTAAATTTTGGGGTTGGATAACACCTGTGTGAGATTCATTGAGTATGATTTGTTGGGACACCCCTTTATATGTGCAGGACCGTCTCTTCAGTTGCTGCTAAGAAAGAAAGAGTTCAAACATCTGCTGAGACTTTTAAGGTAACCATGATCTCCCCGGCTTTGTTCTTTTGGCATCTTATCTAATTTCTTAAACAACTTTAAGTTTAACATGTGGCTGAATTTGGTAGGTTCCAGTGGTTGAACGTGGAGTCAACTTGACAATTCAACAGGCCAAAAATCTTGCAGTAACCCAAGCACAGCAAGATGGTTCCACGGGAAATTTTAAGATCTTTGATTCACCATATGGAAATTTTCTTGTGCCTGTTGTTCCAACACGTGATGAACTAGCTCAATAGTCTCACGTACTGTACTATTTACAATTTTGTGTTTTTCTTTCTGCAGATTCTGTATATGTAGATGTCCCATGCACTCAAACATAGAAGTTGGGTTTTCCAACATTTATGCATGTACAGCTTTTTCCATGAATCACCAAGCATGTTTTTGCTGCTGCTTTTTACTATGAAAGGGCTCCCACGGTTTAAATGTGTGATACCTTATTCTGATAAGTGATAAGGGTAGATGGGTGATAAGATCATTTGAGAATGAGAAGTTTTTTCTTTTTATAATACTCCATTGGGCTCCAATTGTATTATTGACTAATTATTTTAGAGTATAGGCCATATGGTTTTGGTCTTCTATTGGGACATTACATATAGTATCAAAGCCTATTTCCAACCAAAAATGTGGGACTTGAGCCGTATCACCTAAAATGGACTAGTCCGACAAAGACGTTAGGGAATATGAGGGGGGAGATTGTGATATCTCATTCTGATAAGTGATAAGAATGGCGTGTGGGATCTCATATTGCTTTGGAAGGATAAGTCATTGTTCTTTATAATGTGAGACTTGAGTCATGCCACTTACGATAGATTGGCCTGACGAGGTCATTGGGAATATAAGAGAGGAGATTGTAATTCTCTATTTTGATAAGTGATAAGGGTAGGGGGTGTATGATCCCACGTTGTTTGGGAATGAGAAATTCTTCCTCTTTATAATATTCCAATGGGGCTATAATTGTATCATTGAATAGTCATTTTGGAATATAGGTCATGTGACTTAGGCTTTCCGTTTGGACATTACAAAATGTGGCGAAAACTGGTAATAGAAGCTTGCACTCTAAGTCTAGCCTGCACCATACAGGAATTCTTGTTTGATTAATTTAATTTCTCTAGCCTACATCGTTTCTTTGCTGCAAATTCCATAACTCACTTTACGTTAGTCATGTAGCCATCATATACAGAATACCTTTCAACTAAAACACCCGAATTTGGTATCTGCAATGACTATGCATCACCCTCCACGTTGCAGTAAATGGTAACATGGCATCCCAAAGTCCTTAATAACATTCCACAGTCGTCATTCTGACAATGACCCACTGCACACAATAAAACCATATACATTAAATTAAGAATAGAATTAGAATCAAATTGTGTGCAGTTGATTCACAAGAGTCTTATTTGCAAGCTGATTCGGGATACACTTCCTTGCCGCTGACATGGAATGATTAGCTTTATAAGAGAAGTTTAAAGATAAGTTTTATTTGCAAATCAAACACTAGCATGCAGCAATATTCTCTACACCAACTTGCATGTTGCTTTGAAAAATTGTATTTCTTGGAAAAGCCCCAAATGAGTATGGATAGACTTGGCATTTCCACACTCCTATCTCATAGTGCCTGTGGAAGAACCATATTTGCACGCATTACATTGCATATGGGTTCTAGTCTTCTCAGAGAAGATCATACATGCTGACGTGTGGGGGAGTGGCCACCATTTTTGTATTGTAATGCATCCCTACACTAAAATGTAAATAAAGTAAGATGCCCTACAAAGAAGCACGTCTCTGTCCAACTAAAATTCGATATGAATTTATCATATAAAAAGAAAAAAAAAATAAAAAAGTAGAGAAGAATTTTATCTGAAGACGTTGCTCCTGGGCTACATATTGGAATCCTTTTCTCCGTGTATCTGGACCACTCCAAATAAAAGACGAGAAGCAGATAGGGATGGACACAGTTTTTGGACGGATGGACACGATCTTGTTCGGTTATCGTGCTTAAGAAAAATTCCCTTACTTTCCCTCTCTTCTTGATACCTTTTCAGTGTTGTTACAGATTTCTTTGCTCTATAAGTATGGTCCTTTTTTTTTCGTTTGAGATTTCTATTTTAACGTATCATAAAAATATGGTTCTAGTTTTTTTTTATATAACATAGCAATCTTTTGTGATGCATGGGATTTTTTCCTTTTTTTTGTCCCATTACTAATTTCATAAGAGCCATAATCTTTACAAGATTAAGGGTTGGTTTGGATATTCAAATTTAAATTATTTTATCTCATCTTATATAATCATTACAATTTTCATATAAAATATAATAAATAATTCAACTTTTTAAATTTTTAAAATAAAATTAATATTTAAAATTTATATTATAATAATATTTTATTTAATTTTTAACAAAACATTTTATATCATCTCATTTGAACTATGTAATCAATCGAGACCTAACAGTACATTGGGGTAAATAGTATTTCTGTTCATGCACCATTTATACGAAAAATGCATAAAGAAAGTGCCCTCTTTATTTATTTAGTTTTCCAATAGAATAAATCTTCAGAGCAGCCACTATTTGGCAGCAACCATTGCACTTATTACGTGTAAACCGGGTTCACTAACAAGTGAATCGGCTCTACCCTAAACCGACCCTATCCCTTCGCAACCCTCAATCCCGCAACTTTTCTGCAATTCCCCCTCTTCATAGCCTTCAACCCCTTCAATCTCGCATTGCCCACTCAGTTCCACGACTCTTCTTCTGCGGCTCCCCCTCCCTTCACCCATGAGCCTTCAATGTCCTCAGTCTCACGATAGCGATGCGGTTGCTCCCTTGGTCTCACGATGGAACTCGAGCCTTCAACGTCATCAGTCTCACGATGGCAACGCAGTAACTCTCTTAGTCTCGCGATGGAGACGCAGTTGCCCCCTCAATCCCGCGACGGTGCTCGCAACCCTTCTTCAGCAGCTCCCCGTCGCAGTGATTTCTTGGTTTTTTTCTTTGAATGTCTCTGTAATTTGCCCCAAATTGATAATAATCTAGGGTTTTTGTTTGTGATTTGCCTCACCCCATCCCCGACTTTTTTGTGATTTCACTGATTCTTGGTTTTTGTAATTTGCCCCAAATTGATAATAATTTAGGGTTTTTGGCTATGATTTGAATTTGGTGATCGTATAGCATTAGTGGAGAGGTGGGATGCAGATATGCTGGAGGGTTGAAAATTTATTATTACTGGCTGATGTGCGGAGTAGATGTCATTAGTGACAGAAATCTCACAAATTTTGTTTCACTGTGGAGATCAAGTTCAATCAATGTCATTATTTCCATATGAGAATCTTGAGTTATATCTCTTTCAACTTCAATGAAGTTCATTACCTACTATTAATTTATTGGTTACAAAACTAAATAGACACGAGTTGAGAAAATCTAAGCATCTATGTTTCAAGAGAGTTGGACTGCATGCCAGTACACGAGTCGCGGGTGGCACTAGGAAGAGACGCAGGTTCCTGGCAAGGGAAGAGGGTAGGTTTCAAGGTGGGATTGATGCAAAATTCAAACGGGGGAAGAAAGTAAAACCCGTTTTGCTTAAAACAAAAAAAAGAAAGCAGAAGAAGCAGACACGTAGTGTGTGCAATGTGTGCACTGCTCTGTAGCATGACTCTTTCCAATATATTATTATCCCATTTGAACTTTCCAACGCATGAAACAATTATCGGGTCAAGTCAAGTCCCATAACCGACTTCCAATGAATTATTGTGAAGGGGGACATATCATTTTGTTTAGACAGAAGATGGGTGCAATTTCTCAATTGATAAGTTTTTTATAAAGTATAAATTTTTATTAAAATGTAAATCTTATTTAAAAAAAATTTATTTTTCATTAGTGGAACTCATTTTTTAACAAATGATTTATATAGAATTTTTATATTTAAAATTTGTAACTAATATTACTCTATTTTTTAATGCACGAAGATAGGTTGGTAGTACAAATGTTCTTAGGTATTGTCAAGATTTTTTATTATTTAATATTATTTAAATATAAAATATTTTTTAATTTCAAATTTTTAATTTTTTATTATCTAATTATTATAACTTTTTCTAAACTTCTAAATAAACTAAAATAAAAATTATTTTTTAAATAAAAATTATATTTAAATAATTTTTTAATTTTATAAAATTTTTATTCAATTTTCTCTTTTCTTTCTTAAATATCAATAAAATGTATGAATTAAATTATTCCAATACAATTAACAGATATATTAAAATATTCTAAACAGGCCCATCGTTAGGCTCAAACTGGGCACTCTGAGATTTTACCATTTGTGGACTTTACGACAGGAGAGATGGTCTTTTCTTTCTTGATCTCTCTTTCCTTTTAATTAATTCTTGGTAAAGAGAAGTCAATAAAGGCAAACTCGTGACGGCTGACAAAAAGGTTTTTTAGTCATGGTGTTTAGATCAATTACGTTATAATATTCATGATGACTTGCTGCCAAGCTGGCCAGCCCAACTTGCGGCAAAACTTGGGAAAAAGGAGAAAGCCGCAGGACGTTGAAAAATCAACTCAGACGTTCAAATTTTCAGGCTAGAATATTTTTCTTTTGTTTGAGAATGGGCTTCAATAATTTTAATGTAACATTGTTGACTTGACTTCATTATTATTATTATTATTGTTTATTTTTATTAATAAATATTTAAATATTAGGATAGAAGAATCATAATAACAAATCATATGGTTAAGTGAAAGTATATAGTGTAAGGTTTCATGTAGCGTTTCTCCTTTCGAAAATAGGTGATTTAACAAAGTCAATATAAAAAATAAAAAAATATGTCTATGAAAAAAAAAAAATTCTACTCAACAACCGGTTTGGAAACAGCATACCGCACACCAAAGAATCTTCCTAACACTATTTTAAAAAATCCGGTGTCAAAAATATTTAATTGAAAGAAAATTTTTATTTAAAAATTGGTGTGGATAACATATTTAATAAAGTGTTTGGATGATATTATTTGATTTAGAAAATAAATTTTAAAATTTGAATCTTCTAAATAAAATCTTACCATTTAAATAATATAAATAGTATGTTACATACCAGCTTGAAAGTTGAAAATATAATAACTCTTTTTCTAATATTCTTAATAGTTGAATTAGAAAATAAATTGTGAAATGAAATTTGTAGGGTAAAAACTTATATATTTGATTGTTGTGAATTTAAATTATTATTTTTTATCCAAATACAAAGCCACAGGCTCAATTGGTTGGCAGTTAGTTAACATTAGGTTATGTTTGGATGTTGAGTTGTATTGTGTATAGCATTTTGTGGGTCTCATTTAGATGAGTTTAATTTTTTTAAGTTGAGATTAGTTTAAATTTTAGGTCTCGTCTATTTTTGTAGATGAGATGAGATTAAAGTAAAAAGTTGAATAAAATATTGTTAAAATATATTTTTTAATATTATTTTTATTTTAAAATTTGAAAAAGTTTAATTGTTTATTTATTTTTGTGTAAAAATTTAAAAAAATTATAATAATTAGATGAAATAAGATGAGTTGAGTTGAAATGTATAAAGTATGTTGATATAAGTTTAATTTTTTATAAGAAGTTAAAAAAATAATGAATCCCGTCAATAATTAAATTAAAGTAAATTGAATTTAGATCTGGACCTAAGTTTTGATCGCATTGATCGACTTTCATAACTCAAGACTGTAACAAGAAAGTATTTATTTTCAAGATATCCAAAATGTCACGTGCACTCTTTGCACCGCAACTGCTACGCGAAGACAATCCTCACATGCTTCCTTCGTTCATTCTCTTAAAATATTTATTTATTTAATGATGAAAAATCATATTCTACATAGTCGGGTATCATTTGTCTTACAAGTTATAATCATCCACTTAAATCAAGATCTGACTCTTTATATGAACGAATATTAAATCATACATATATAATAATCTTACACAAATCTTATACAACAAATACTACATACTGAAATACATTAAATTTATATACTTTTTATAATTTTATTGATCATATTAAATTACGTCAATATTTAAATTTATTTATATAAAATTTTTGTGCTGCCAAATACTTTTCATTAAAGTCGGACACTTTGGAGGGGTAAAATGTAAGATCTACAAGTCTTGATTCACTTTGTGTTTGCTTCTTCATAAAATGCTGCAAGTACCATTTTTAAAATACAAAATTTTCATGTGCAGTTATTTTTACGTACTTTTTTTATACATTTTATTAATGTGATTGATTATGCTATTTTTTAATATTAAATAACTGTTTTAATTAATCATATAAGTAAAATACATAATTCGCAATAAGTATGTACAAATAACTGTATGTAGCAGAATTCTAATGTGATTTAATATAGTCCATCATGTTGTAAAATTTTTTATTATAAAATTTCAGAGGTATTATACTAATTCATATCCGTTCATAAATCTTATATAATTATATAAAATTTATGTATAAACCTAACACTTCTGTCTCATCTAATCTATATCTTTAATTTATGTTATCTGTATCTTTAAATTATGTTACAGCACTTCAAACAATTAATTCAAGAAATAAAAGTCAACAATATCTCATTCGTTCCCACTTCATATGTCAAAATAAAAACAAATTGCCAATTCTCACGCCATGACACTCGCAATTTTTTTTATTTTTATTTTTTCTAAAGTAATGCGGACCCATGTGTGTGGTTTTAATGATATGTATTTGAATTTTTCTCATCAGTTTTTATATTATCTCTGTGAACATCTCGCATAATTAAATTACGTAGATTTTTATTGTAAGTCTTGCCTCTTGACATATTAAATAGATGGAGCACTTTGTGAAACCTCTTTGTGTGATCGTCTATTAAATATAGACAAATGCTATGGTCACCGATGGTTTCTCCCAACTGCTTATCCCGATTGACGTGGCATGCCACTTGGCAGTCACGTGTAATTATTAAAAAAAATAACAAAAAACAAACAGATCAGTTTCTTTTTACTCTTTTGATTTTTTTTGTAAACAATCTATCAACAAATCTCCCTCCGTTCATTCTCAACTTTGTTCGCATAAATAGGTTTTTTGTCTGTGAGTTTCATTTTCTTTCAGAGTAGTTTTATATACAGACTGATTAAGTAGACTGTATTGCAGTCCTATAATGAAAATTACTAAATTATCCCTACTTTAAAATATGAATGGACTAAATTACCCTCATTATACAAGAGCTTACTCTACCAAATTGTCCCTACTTTCACCGACCTCATCGTTTCTTCCACACTCGTCAATGCCTCCGGCCCTTATGTCATTCTCACTAACATGAAGAAACTTAAGTCCATAACCATCTCCCACGCCAATCTCTCCGGAAATATTCCTAGGCACTTGAATCTTAACCTTACACACATTGATTTTTTGGGTAATAGGCTCAGGGGGAGGATACCCAGCTTCTTCACGCTTCTCGAAGACCTCGTACTCTTGAATCTTTTGTCGATTGCGCTCGTTGGTGAGATACCCACTTCGTTTGGAGACTTGATTTCACTAAAGAATGCGTCCTTGGCGTCGAATTCTTTGTCTAGGTTGATACCGAAGTGGATGTCGGCAATATCCAATTTGGTTCACATTGATTTGAATTCAAACCAGTTGAATGGTATGATTCCAAGGTTCTTTTCCAAGATGAAGAGCTTGAAATACTTGAATCTCACGAGCAATGACTTTCAGGAGGTTATGCCATTCACCACATGATGGACTATAGTTTCAGAATACGTTATAGCTATTTTCCAGCATCAAACATGAAGGGAAAAGAAAAATATGATGGAATAGAGTTTCAGAATACATTACAGCTATGGTCTTACAGAGAAGGTTTTTTTGTTGCTCTTTGAGTGATGAAGACGCAGCTCTGCGTCGATTGGAAAGGGTGACGGGGACGGTGAGGGGGTCTATTGGGTATCGGTAAAACAGCTTCTGCCGACTCAGTCTTGGGTCTTTGGGATGAAAAGACTTTTGTAGTGTTTTGCTAACTCCCTTGGGTCTCTATTAAATGAAACGCTTCATTTTATTATGTCTGTATTGTAGGCCTCTTAAAGAGGATTGTAATAAGAATTTTCCTTTCTTTCAAGACCAAACCTTTTACATGATGTGGGTTGATGATATAGCATGTTAAGGCTGATTTATAGGAGGTGGGTTGTTGGAAAGGAGTTGCGGAGTGGAATTGCGTGATGGAAGATAGTGCCAGAAATGGAGTTGGGACTATAGGCCGGTGCCAGACAGAGGGATATTTGTCACTCAGAATGGATTTGCCACTTTAGAATGGATTTTTCCTATGCTTTTGTCATGAGGGAGATTTTCCCTGGGTTTTGTTCCTATTCTGTTTCTATTTTTTTTAGATAAAAAATAAAAAAAGCAATGCTAGGATCCCGCTGGGATTGTTCAAGCATCCCGTTCTTTTTTTTTTTTTTTTGTTTCTTAAATTTTTTCTTTTAGTTTTATTTTGTATAGTGATTAAGAAAATATTATTTAATAATATTATGAATTTCAATTTTTTAATATTTAAAAGTGTTAAATAATATTTTCTTATTAATGTATAAAAAATTAAAAAATAATGGAACGGGATAAATGAATGGGAAATGGATCCCATTGCGGGATCCCATCATTTTCCAAATAAAAAAATGTCATGCGGCATGCCACGTCAATCAGTAAGCAAAATTGGGAGATGCTGTTGGGGGTTGTAGAATGACTCTTAAATATAAGTTAAGGTGAGAAATTCATCACATCCTTTGGTATAAAGAAACCATATTGTATTTCGAGTATTTATAGTTGAGATGATGTTATAATATATAAGAATAATTCTATTTATCATTCTTATAAATCACATTTATTTTAAATTTTGTTTCTATAATAAATATATAATATATAGATGATAAGTAGAACAATTCAATTAATTTAATAAAAATAATAAATGTCAAAAATAATTTTAAAATATATAAAATATATAGTTCGAGATGGTAAATAGCATTCCTTAATATATAATAATGTATTTACATTTTATGCTGGTTTAAAAGTAGAATTTTTATAAAAATAGTATTAGGTACAAGTCTTATAGTATTTGTAAAAAAGTAGAATTCACGGAAAGATAATTTTCTTTTATATTTTTAGAATTTTTTTTTTCCAAAATTCAATCCAAGTTTGTATAAATTATTGGTAATGGAAAGAAATAAAGGAAGGAAAGAGAGGAAAACAACATTGGGTATTTTTAAGACAAACCTTAATTAAAATCTTAAGATAAAATAAAGTCGTTTTCGATATAACAAAAAGAATAATGCTACTCATAAACCTTATACATCATATATTTCATATTTTTTATTTTTTAAAATTTTTAAATTTTTTTTAACTAATTAAAATTTTTTTTCTCATTATTCATATAATAAACATTTTTCAAAATAAAAAAATAAAAAAATAAAAAAAATATATAATGTGTCACGTAGAGACTTTTTTTTAGTTTTCTTTAAAAAAAAAAAAAAAGGACTGATTCGGTAGCTTTTTCGGTACCTGTAGCAATATTTGGGTAGGTTGGACGAAAATAATACTGGATGGCCCCCGCCTAGTGAGAGCCAAACGATGGGCGATGCCGCGATGGGCTGGATGCGGTGTCCTGCGCCACCTCTAATGGAGATCTTTTAATAATTTTTGTTTACGTTGATGTTATTTATTATTTTACATTATATATTTTAATATTATTTATTATTTTATATTTATTAATTTAAGTGACCTGTTTTACTTATTATCTACTTACCATATATTTATTATAAAAAAAAGAAAATTAAAATAAATGTAGTGTAAAAGGTAAGTAACTTTTTGTTTTAATCAATAGGAATAATTTCAAAATAATCATATTGGTAAATAATATATCTTTTAAATAATACTTTTTATCGAGATTTGAGGATCTGGATAGAGATATCGTCATCAATATAAAAATAAAATTTGGATCAGACTAATGAAAACGGTCGTAGCACGTGACCGCTGCGTTATATATATATATATATATATATATTTCTTTTTAATATAATATGCTAAAGCAAATCCTTTCAGAGTCCTTGCGAAATTAAATTATAAAAAAGTCTTGACAACTAACACGTGCTAGCTAAAGATGCATTGGAGCCGTACACGTGGCGTTTCCTAGACGAAAAAAATTACAAAAAGGATGGATGGGCTCGTTTTTTGTTTGTCTTTATCAAAACCGAAACAACTGGCAACCGAAGAAACGATGATGCTGGGGAAAGCCTGAAAGGTGGATGAAAAAGCAGACAAAGCAACTGGCACCCGAGATGTCATTATCGTTATTCAAATCCAAAACGATGGGCCTTTTCTCAATTATCTCCCTTTCCATAAATATTTTATATATGTAATAAGATTCATACGACTCTCATTTTCGGATGACCTTTTCCTTCGGAAAAATCAAATCGAAGAGCAAGTAATCGCTCGATCTGGGGTTTTCATCTCCTTCTATACTTCTTGTTACAGCTGGGAGAACGCATGCACGGGAATACGAATCTTTGATAGCGAATTTCAAGTAAAAAGTCGAATCCAACCAATCGGGGAGTTGAGAGAGAGAGAGAGAGAGAGAGAGAGAGAGAGAGAGAGAGAGAGAGAGAGAGAGAGAGTATGGGGAAGGTGGCGGTCGGAGCAGCGGTAGTGTGTGCGGCGGCGGTATGCGCTGCGGCGGCTCTGGTGGTGCGCCACCGGATGAGGAGCTCCGGGAAGTGGGCCCGAGCCATGGCGATCGTCAAGGAATTTGAGGAGAAGTGTGGTACCCCACTTGGTAAGCTAAGACAGGTGGCTGACGCTATGACCGTTGAGATGCATGCTGGTCTCGCATCGGAGGGTGGCAGCAAACTCAAGATGCTAATCAGCTACGTCGACAACCTTCCTACTGGGTAACCATAAAAAAAAAAAAAAAGCTCCTTTCTATTCATTTCGAAGTTAAATTTATTCGATTTTTTTTTTTTTTAAAATTTTTGGGCTCCTCAATTCGTCATTGCTTTGTGTTGATCGTGATTGCATAAAAAAGGCTGATCTTGATTGAAGAAATGATCTTTTTGGTCAGATTTCAAAGGGCTAAAATGATGTTTTTTTCATTTTTTTTGCTTATTTTTACTAGTGTGTTTGAGCGCTTTTGGTACCAACTTAAGTTCAGGGTTAATCTTGCCGAGAGCTATTTTTGTCTGTGAAAGATTGGTGTAAAAGGAAAAGGATATCTGAGACTTGTTAGTTACGTAGATAGTTCGAATGAAACGTTCTCTTCAGAAAAGAAAATTACTCAGCTTGAATTGAGAGGGACAAAATTCGCGTAGAATTTACAGGACTTTTATTGTGAAGGTAGCATTTGCTTTATGACTAGCCTAAACTTTTTCTCGTGTTTAGTTTTCTATTCGTTGTTCAAATTTTATGCTTATTTGGTGGGAGTTGTATGTTTAATTGTTCTTTGATATATCCTTTTCCCATTATCTCTCTCTGCAATATTCGCCTTCCCGACTTTTGGTTTATCCATTTTATGCTCTTTCCTTATATTATATGGGTTGTAATTTCTATATTTTATTTTTTTATTTATTGCTTGGAATTTTTGGCTCATATCTGTCATTGAATTTGTGCAGTGCTTTCATGCTGGTTTAGCATGAAACGCTGCTAGCAGTTATTCCTCTTTTATTGGATGTTCATCTATAATGATGAATCCCTGATAAATTTAGGTTTTTGGAAGGATATTAAAGTTGACCATCACATCGTGGTTTCACAGATAATCAAGTTTCCGTGTTTGGCATGTTC
Source organism: Carya illinoinensis (assembly GCF_018687715.1). Lineage (NCBI taxonomy): Eukaryota > Viridiplantae > Streptophyta > Magnoliopsida > Fagales > Juglandaceae > Carya > Carya illinoinensis. The sequence continues at coordinate 36,498,916 of NC_056755.1, forward strand.
TTTGTGGAATATGGCCACTTTATGGTCGGCAAGCGATCGGTAGAGACAATTTTGCTTAGTGCAACCCAACATTCTTATTTATGGTAGTAAAAAATTTTGTTGCTTACTCTCATAGTATGAGGCAACTCTTTGCGCATTTATTGCTGTAAAGTACAGTTTTGGCTCATTAGTTAAAGTTGCGTAAAGTATCAATTGGCGTATGCACTTTCCTCACATCAGTATATATAATGAGATTTGCCCTAAAGAATTATTTCGATGATCCTGATGGGTGTTAATACGAGTAAAAATAGTAAGAAAGACAGGAATAATTAAAAACGTGCATAATTTAGAAAACAATTACTACTTTTCTTATTTTTAAATCCGATCTGATTAAAAAATGAGAAAAAAGTAGTAATTGTTTTCTAAATTATGGAAATGATAACGCTTATGTGAAATAATCCCACCTAGTGGATGTGATATCAGTTGTCCTTGTACTACTGAATTGAATTTCCGCTTAGCATGTTCATTCACTTTCGATCTAATTTTAATAGGAATGAGAAAGGTCTTTTTTATGCACTGGACCTTGGAGGGACAAACTTCCGTGTCCTACGAGTACAGTTAGGAGGGCAAGGAAAACACATTATCAATCAAGAATTTGATGAAGTTGCAATTCCTCGACATTTGATGACAGGGAGTTAACACGTTAGTACTTCCTTAATAAGTCTATCAAAGGTTAGGTTGTGTTAAATGGTTCAAACTCTAATCTATTCTAGATGATGTTACTCCAGGAATTGTTTGATTTTATAGCCGCAGCTCTTGCAAAATTTGTTGCTACAGAAAGTGAAGGGTTTCATCCAGCACCTGGTAGACAAAGGGAGTTGGGTTTTACCTTCTCATTCCCAGTGAGGCAATTATCAATTTCATCAGGGACCTTGATAAAGTGGACGAAGGGATTCGACATTGAAGATGCGGTAATCCTAGTTGCTTTGGCTGCTTGTTCTTGGTCTTTCATATTGATATGGCTATTTTTGCCTGTTGTTATAACTGATGACTAGGTTTGTGGTCCATTGTCCAAGTAAAGTAAGCATAAAAAACCATCAAGTATGTTTTTTTATACTGATTATGCCTGTGTTAAAAACTCTTTCGATTTAAATTTAACTAGTGAATGTTTCGTGGTTCCTTTTTTTTTTTTTTAATTGTCACTTTATTCAGTGGCAACAATTTTCCCTGCTCATATTATGGGAATGGCCATTCGCCTAGAAGCAGATAGGCGGGACCCACTGCTTGATCTGGATTTTAAAATGATGCACTCTTATATTAGCATCTAGAAACAAGATGTAATGTGTAATGGAAAATCACTCCAAAACATTCTGTTGCTACTGAAATTGTTGTACCTGCTTTTGGAGAAGGGATACTTTGTTCGCAACATATTTTGGGAGTAGAAGTCGATAATTGCAATTAGACTTGGCTGAAATGTTAAAAAAAATTGACATAATTAATATTGCCCTTGACACCATGGAAAGGTTGTCATTTGTGAGGCCACTTTGGTATAGAAGATTCTAATATGAATGGTAGGAAAGAAATTAATTAGTGTAAGGCCTGAACATCTAGGGAATCTTATCTGCAGTGCACATATGCATTAGTATGCTCTCCCTCTTCCTCCCCTCCCCCTTCTCTCCCACCTGCCCACCTGCCCAGCCACCCTCCCCTTCTGAATGCATAATGCACCAGTGTGTGCCAGGGATGGGTTTTATCAGAAAAAAATTGTTTTTTTTTTTTTTTTTTAGGCTGTGCCGGTCCCTGTTATAGTTGCTCATGAAAACTTTGGACAAATTCCATAGTGAAGAGCATACATATATTCAATATTCATGAAGTCCTCTCTTCTAACTTATTTCTTGGCTGAAATTGATATAGGTTGGACAAGATGTGGTTGGAGAACTGACCAAAGCCATGGACAAGATTGGCCTAGATATGCGTGTGTCAGCTTTGGTAAGATTTTCATGTTCAGCTATTGGGAGGAAAAATTACAGTTTGGTATCATAATATTTGTCTTTCTGGGTTCCTCAATATTTCATCCTGTTTACTATGATCTTTGTTTCTATCATGGGCAACAAAAACTTGCTGGATTGATGTAGGTCAATGATACAATTGGAACATTAGCAGGAGGTAGATACTGCAACCAGGATGTCATTGCTGGTGTCATTTTAGGCACTGGTACAAATGCAGCATATGTAGAAAGGGCACATGCTATTCCCAAGTGGCATGATCTTCTTCCTAAATCAGGAGAGATGGTTAGTGTACTTTGGTGGTATCGATTTTGTGAAACTGTTACCTGCATTCTTCCATCACTTTTTTTTGTTTCAGTTACAAAATTGTTCAGGAGTAGTTCTCAGTGTTTACTGTTAAGTGCAAGACGATGAACCGACAATAAGTTATTTTTATCATACTGTAGGTTATCAATATGGAGTGGGGTAACTTCCGGTCATCCCACCTTCCACTAACAGAATATGATCAAGCACTAGATGACGATAGTTTAAACCCTGGAGAACAGGTCAACTCCTGTGAAATCTTAATCATGCCTTAAATACGTCTCTGCTTATTTGAATGGCTCTCTGAATATTTGTTACACCTTCCTGATTGTTGTGTGCAGATCTTTGAGAAGATAATTTCTGGTATGTATTTGGGGGACATTGTACGCAGGGTTCTGTGTAGGATGGCTGAAGAAGCTGCATTTTTTGGTGATACTGTTCCACCCAAACTGAGAATTCCTTTAATACTGAGGTAGGAAAATTTTTTATACGCTACCCTGTTTAAACTTGTCTCTTTTTCGGATGGTGACTTCACTTTTACTTATGCAGCTTGAAATCTGTGTATAGTCTTATTTTTCATTATACTGTGTACCAATGAATACTGAATTGTTTAGTAATAAATTAAGCATTTTGACATATTCTTCAGTTGCAAGTGGCATAAGTCATTAATTTCAGTGACTTCCGAAATAGGGAACGTGATCTACACTATCTATTTCAAGTAATGAGTAGGTAAACCACTGTGCCATTAAACCCCTATCCATCCTAAATCAAATACACAAACCTAAAAACCTAGCTTACTTTCAAACCAATTACGTCTGTCTGGGCATAACAAGATTTCTAGAAATTTGTAGTTGGTTTTGGCTGCAGATATCAGTTTGAACTCTGAGTGCATTGGAGCTACTTGTTAATACAACCCTGACCCAAACCTTGTACAAATGTTTTAAATTGGGTGCTTTGTTTACTGCGTTTAATGTTGAGTATAATGATAAACAACCTCACAATTGGCATGGAATGTTTAATAATTTGATTATTTGATTTGCTTGTATGAATCGAGTGGTATCCTTTATCACCTAGTCTAGCTAATTTCAATATAAAACTCAAATCATTAGTGCAACTATGAAGGTCAGTGCTTGAATTTATGCCTGTTGCCAAAATTGTTTTTGGTTCTGTATGTCATATTTTGTTCCCATCAGAGACGAAGGCATAACAAGAGTAGACAAACCAGAAAGAGGAGCGCCTCCCCCCCACCCCCCAAAAAAAAAAAAAAAATTTAGGAAACAAAGAAATTATGGGCGATTTCCCCCGTCGTCCTGTCCCCTCCCCTAACTTCGTGGGTATGTTAGTGACAGTGAAACCATTGACAATTTTGACCATAGGTTTTGTAAATGGGCAATTCCTTGCAACCAATTTGACTTGGTGATCTTTTTTCATGCAGCTTTTCTTTTTATTGTTTTGGGTAATCTAGGCTTTTTCTTGTTTTTTCTTTTTCATGGTAATCTTTTTTTTGTTCTCTGGCCTTCTCGTTAAGGTTCAACATTTTATGTTATTTTATTTAGATAGGTCATTTCACTATCAACTTTTTGGTGGGGAAAATTCTGAACTTATGAGAAACTCGGAGAGAAGTAATATGCAAAATTTGCTTAAATTTGTCAACCTATTTAAAACTTACCATTTTTTCATTCATTTTCTCCTCAAATTTGTGCACCAACATTACATTATTTATTTATTTTTGTAATGTATGCATTTACCATTTAGTTGAATTTGGCAAAATATCTATTTTTCTTTAAGTGAATTTTTTTGTCTGATCTTTTTTTATGTATCTGCTTTTGTCGTTTTATTTTTAGCAATTTGGTATTGGTGTTGCTAAAAAAACTCAAACCCAACCGCCTATTCCAACTCCAAATATTTGGCCCCCCAAAGCCTACAATTCTGGCTTCATCCTTGGTCCTATGGCATTGGCCTTCAAACCTGAATTTTGAAGAGCATTTTTTAGTAATTTGGTCTTATCATCTGATTATTAATGGTTTGTAAGGATGTTTTTGAGTCTTTGTTTTTTTTATTGGCACCGAGTGTTCTTAAGATGCTTATTTGGTTAACTCGTATCCCTTGTAAATTGAATTGTGGTGTAGTTTGTGTAAGTTTTGCTGCTTAAGATTTCTTTGCATTTGCATGATGTAAGTTGTGTTGGGCAACAACTTTTAGAGATTTTACATTGTTGATGTAAAATATGCAGGACTCCAGACATGTCTGCGATGCATCATGACAAGTCTTCAGATCTGAGAGTGGTTGGGAGCAAATTGAAGGATGTCTTAGAGGTATTATAAGCGGCCCAAATTGTTGGATGAAATTTTATTTACATTATCCAACCTTAGAAATCAGTTGCATTTTTCTTTCCTTTTCTTTTTTTTGATAAGTGGGTTTCATTTTTCTTTTTTTCGATAAGTAATAAGAAATTCATTAAAAATTGTAAAAGGTGCATTCCAAGCACAACTAGTTGTGTACAAAGGATTCATTTTTCTTTCTATATGTATTTGTTTGTGTTAGAAGAAGAAAAGCAGAAGGGAATCAAAATAACTCAAATCTTTTGTGTAATGCTTTTTCCAAAGAGGAATTCTTATGTTTAGTTTGGTGTTTTGGAGGACATTTTAATAAAAACACAGATCTTTTCCTAATTCAATGGGTTTTCTTATACTTTAATTTTTTCTTTGTTAGATATCTAATACCTCCCTGAAAATGAGAAAAGTCGTCGTGGAGCTTTGTGACATTGTTGCCTCACGTGGGGCCCGCCTATCCGCTGCTGGGATCCTTGGTATCCTCAAGAAATTGGGTAGAGACCAATGTTTTGAATACCGTACCGGATGCCGTACCGGTCAAGGCACTGGAACGAAATATTTCGGTACCGGTACCGTTTCGTGTACCGTTTCGGAATAGTCGATATATAAATAAATTATATATATAAATATATATATATTAATTATATTTCAAAAGAATAATTTATATATAAATAAATTATACATAAATACATATATCTATATAAATTATAAATAGTTTAGTCTAAATTGGGGGTAAAAAAATAAATTTGTAGTTTGAAAAAATGAAAAAAAAAAAAAAAAAACGAAACCGAAATACCGGCCTGTACGGGCCGGTACATAGGCCGGTACAGGCCGAAATATCGGCCGGTACGGACGGTACCGGCCGGTACGGCCGGTATTTGAACCGGTACGAAATTATAGAATTTCTGTACCGGTCTGGTGGCCGGTACGGAATATACCGGCCGTACCGGCCGGTACGGTACGATTTTTAAAACAATGGTAGAGACACGATCAGGGATGGAGAGAAACAGAAGTCAGTTATAGGGATCGATGGAGGGTTGTATGAGCACTACACTGAATTCAGGACATGTTTGGAGAGTACACTCAAGGAGTTATTGGGAAAGGAAGTTGCTGAGAACATCGTCATCGAGCACTCCAATGATGGCTCTGGCGCTGGAGCTGCCCTCCTTGCTGCCTCTCATTCCCAATACGTTGGGGTAGAGGAATCATGAAAAAATGTCGGAGCCAAGGTAGATGATGAAGTGTGACATTTTCATTATTAGTTTTTTTTTTTTTGTATATTTCTTGTTTCTCCCTTTTTCACTATTCCGGATCACTAGGAGCTTGGCTTTGCTCCTAGTTCAAGAGATCATGCCAGCAAAACCTTAATTTATGGTCTTGCAGAGCGTATTATACAACAGTGAATCATATTTGGAGGGTAAGTAGGGCTCAAGCTTTACATGCTGCTGCCTCTAATTCTCTGCTGCTTTTGTGATGTTGTTGTATTTTGTTGGTATGGGCATATTTTAAGTGCACTTGTGCTGAATTATGAAATAAAGTGGGGTCTGTTAACTGTTCTTTCAGGAATCACTTTGACATGGCATTCTCCTGTTTCTATTGCAAATAAAACAGGATGTGTGTATCAGAAATGTGGAATATTTGGAAAATGATTTGTACAAGCTTAAGCTTAAGGTTGTGCACCTCTCGAGTAAGCCTTTCGAAAAAAAAGTGAGATCCACTTGAAAGATTTCACATTTTTCGGAAGGTTTATACGTTATATGTTTGTATTTAACATTACTCTCACATTTGGACATCAACAAAACAAATCAAATTGCTGTTAATTTCTGCAGGAAGAAAGTACCTTCGATTGTTTCAGTTAATATAAGTGGTCTGTCTGGCAATTGAGAATTACTACTTTTAAGTTCGCAAGTCTACTAACAGGATATTTGTATCGACCTTACAAACAAATTTAAGAAAAGTGATTATCCCTTGCGTAAAGAATCTCTGGTTTTGGCCGTGCTTTTGTGTTGACTTATTGAGGTATCAATTTTTGAATTTCTCATTTTCATTAAATGTAGATTCCAATGTGTACCCTTTGTGTATTGTAAGGGCTTGAAAGGATTTAAAAAATTACCCGTTAAAAATATAGTGAAGCAGATGGCGAAAAAAGGCTTGAAGGGTGCAACAGAAGATAATTTAGAACGAAAGTGCAAACACAAGGGCGGACTAATTGCTCTAATCATTCAAGTTTCTAGAAGAAACAGTTAAAGCTCTATTTATTACAATATTGATAATGCGACAGCATGAACTTCCAACTCAGTTTACAAGATTTTTATAGTAAAACTGGCAATATTTTCAGTATTTCCTATGTGCAAATTATGATAAAATATCAAACATGTCTGCTGTCTTTGCAAGAAGATACAATTGTCAACCCTCGTTTATGGAAAATATCTCTATTCAAAAGTGGTGTAGACTTGGGAGGCACTTTCGATGAAAGAAGGTTCGTTTCCCATGCAAATTTTCCGATCAACTTGCTCTAAAGAGATTTTGAATATCAAGTAGTATTTTCCTCCCGTCATCTTCATTTTCTAGAATGGAATGGAATAGTCGTTGGGAAAGTTCAACCAAAATATAACAACTCTTCCATCCGTGTGGACATTAGATACAAGTTAAGAATAGTATACTTGGGGGGGGGGGAGGGGGGAAGTTTTCTGACAAGTACTTTTGAACAGAAATAAGCAGTTGAAATTAGAGAAAAGTCTTTGAAGTGTTCTAAATTTGGTTTATTATTCTTATAAAAGCAACATGGAAATTGTGGTATAATGTCTCAAACACAATGGAAGACCACTTTGGTGTACTTGGATTTACACCTTATGATACATGTTCTATCACTAAGCAAGTTGAACTATTTGTGTCTCACGTATTAGCTAATCTAACATTATCATACAATATGCCATCCTTATACATACCCTTTAGAGTTCTTGAAATCTCAGCTATTGCTTTCAAGTGAAAAGTAGTGAATAGTAGTGAAAAAGTAGCAAATAGTTTGTAAATAGTAGTAAAATAGTCTGACTCTCGCTTTGGCTCTCCATTCAAATTAAGTCTGAGACAACTTCACTTACCAAACACAATCTTAAAGGTAATAACTTCACCATTGAATTCTTTTTAGTAACCATAGAGGATCTAGTCCTTTATTAGTCTTGAACAATGTTGAGCATCTTCATTTGGCTTTAAATTCCTTATGAAGGGAAAAACATCTCAATTGTTGCATTCTTCTCTCCATTTCGGACTGGTTGGCTACATTGGAGCAAAACCTTAAGAACCTCTTTCATGGATGGCCTGGTAGAAGGTTGTGTGCTAGTACAATAGAGTCCAAGTTTGAAAACATGACACATTTCATTCAAGTGACAGGGTTCCTTGACCTCCTCATCCAAGGCATCACCTATTAGTTTTCCATCTTGAATGTGTCGCAATGCCCATTCGGCTAGGGATGAGTGTTCATCACCATCATTGGCTTTCCTTCCGGTTGTCAGTTCTAGAAGGATAACCCCAAAGCTATAAACATCAATTTTCTCATTAATTCTTGTTGTGCTAGCATACTCTGCATTTTAATTCAACAACACAAGCTAAGCCAAACTTCTGGTGATGGAAAAAGAGGAAAACATCATCAATAAAAGGAAACTTGAAAATCTATATTGTCACACACCTGGAGCTATGTATCCAAAAGAGCCAGCCACGGCTGACATTGTAGCTAGTTCTCCCTCATTGATCAATATCTTTGCTAGACCAAAATCAGCTATTTGTGCATTGAAATCAAGATCTAAAAGGATGTTGCTTGACTTCACATCTCGATGAACAATGGGTGGTGAGCAGTCGTGGTGCATATAGGAGAGCCCCTGGGCAGCTCCAACAGCTATATGCAACCTTTTAGGCCAATCCAAGACAACATGATTGATTGAACTTGAAAAGGTTGTTGCTCTACTCTTCTTATGCAGCCAACGATCCAAGCTACGGTTATCCAAATACTTGTAGACAAGAAGTTTTGAATTATCATTGGAGATACAACAAAGCAACTTCACTATGTTGGCATGTCGAATTGAACTAAGTATTTTGACTTCTGCCAGGAATTCTTTTTCAAGGTATTCTTCAAGCTTTCTGTTATTCCAAATCTTCTTCACAGCAACAATATCACCTGAAGGATTAACAACAACACGATATACTTGACCTGATCCACCAGAACCAATTAGGTTATTTGCTATCAATCCTGACAAAATGTTCGATTCTGTGAAATTTAGCTTCTGGAATGAAATGAGCTTCCATGTCAAATGCAATTCATGCTTTCCTTGTTTGTAATTTCTTATCACAAAGGATGAAATAAATAAACCTAGAAGAACTGCTACCACCAAACCTATGATCCAAGCAATTAATTTGTAAGAAGTTTTGCTCGACTTTTGATGGCGCAAACTACAGTTCTCGAGGTTAAGGTATCGAGATGGTCTATTAGCACAAAGACCAGGATTATTCAAGAAGCTGTAGGCATATGCATCATTCTCGAACTCACTTGGGATGCTTCCAGTTAGATGATTTGAAGACAGATTGAGTGAAGGGAGCTTTAGGAGGCCAAGTTTAGATGGAATTAGGCCAGACAACTGGTTTTCTGATAAGTCCAATTCAGTAAGGCTTGGTAAGGAACCAAGTTCCTCTGGAATTTGTCCAGAGATTGCATTTCGGCTGAGGTTTAGTGTATTCAATGATTTCCATGAATTAATGTCTAATGGAAGGGAGCCCGAAAGTTGGTTTCGATCAAGCAAAAGAATTGTCAAACGAGAAAGATCTCGAGGAATCGTGCCATTGAAGAGGTTATTACTAGCCTTGAGAACCAACAAATTTGAAGAGGAAGACAATCCCTGTGGAATTTTACCTGAAAACCTGTTATTATTCATCTCCAATCGTGAAAGATTCCTTGCCAATCTCCCAGGAAGCTCGCCTGTAAAAAAATTATCACTTAACATCAACATGGTCAGATTCGATGATGTCCAAAGACCATTTGGAATATTTCCAGAAAACTTATTTTTGTATATCTTGACTAATTCCAAACTGCTGCAATTTCCAAGCGACTTGGGCAACTCTCCATTGAGTTGGTTTTCAAAAGCTACCACTCCTAGTAACTTTCCATTATCACACAAGTGTTCTGGCAACTGGCCTATAAGCTTGTTGTTTGAAACCTGAAACTCTTCCAGCATAGAATACCTCCCAAATTCTGGAGGCAAACTCCCTGAAAAATTATTATTAAATAACTTGAGATTTATTAGCTTTGGAAGACGACCAATGCTATCTGGGATTTTTCCAGATAGCTGATTGAAAAACAAAGCCAGACCCGTCAAATTTCTGAGCTTTCCAAAATCATCGGGAATTGTTCCTGTCAAATTATTATCTGAGAGATCGACGACATCGAGGTTCAAAGCCTTGACCACCTGAGGAATCTGCCCGGACAATTTGTTTTTGTAAAGGTAAACAATCCTTAGATTCTTTGGCATAAACAAATTGTCTGGGATCTTCCCGATCAAGTTATTTTCTGACAAATCCAACCACTCTAAATCTTCCATTTCTCCAATCGTGTTTGGGATTTCCCCGATCAAATTCGTCCTGGCCATCCATAAAAATTTCAGTTTCTTCAACTTTCCAAACTCTGAAGGCAACGTTGGCACCATCTTGGAATTACCTGCCAATCCTAGTTCCTCAAGATTGGATAGGTTTCCAATTTCTGGCGGGAAAGAACCAGTAAAAGGACAAGAGGAAAGCATGAGTTTTCTTAGTTCTGTCAACCGTCCGATAGATGATGAGATGTTACCGTCGAAGTTGTTACCTTCGAGGCTAAGCTCTCGAAGCCAAGACATGCGGTGAATGTCATTGGGGATTGCACCATAAAAGTAGTTCTGTGAGAGGTCAAGAATTTCTAGCTTGGAACAGTTGTAGAGAGCTATCGGGAATTCTGTTGAGTGGAAACTGTTATTATAAACATCAAATGTTGCAAGGTTCTTGAGGTTGCAGATAAAGGGGGCGACTGTTCCATTGATGTTATAATCTCGGAAGGATAATCCAATGATTGAGTCATTGGAGCAAGTGATCTCAGGCCAGGAACAATGGGAGGAGGAGTTTGTTGGAATCCAGTGTTTGAGAGATTTCGGGTTTCCCCAGAGTTTTTTCAGATTTAGTAGGATTCCTTGTTCTTGAGTACTAAGCTGGGAGTTTGCATGGCTGAGGAGGTGGAAAAAGATACTGAAGTAGATAGAGAAATGGAGAAATATTAGAGTTGTTTTCTTCATTACAAGAGGTTGAGTTCCTTTGCTTCTGGCTCTGGTCTGAACTCTGATCTCCACAATGAGCTAATAAACATATGAAAATTCAAGAAAGATAAGAAAAAACACATTCGATGGTGGGATGTTCAAACTTCAAATCAAGGAAACTTTAAAGAGCGTAACATCTGCTTCTTTTCCAATGGAAAGGGAATTTGTTGACCAATAATTGCAAGTTTAGTCTAACATCTTTGCTGAGATGATATGGTTATGTGGGGTTGGAACTTTTCATCCCTATTAAGTAAATAAGAACCAAAACAGAGGATTCTTAAAGAAAATAACAATCATTTTTAAAACAAGATTAGTAGAATTTACTCATATGTTTAGAGGATAGTTTGCTAAGAACTATCCATCTCCCTCTTTTTTTTTTTTTTTTTGACTTTGCCCATAAGAGAATGTTTAACATGATTGGTGCATGGTTCAAATACTTGTTTTCATAAAAAAAAAAACTCGATGTTGTAATAAATTTGTTCCTCTAGTCACTTGAAAGTTTTGATTTTTAAATATAGCAGCCAAATATTATTTAGCATAAATTATGTTTACATGTCAAATGGAGTAGTTAAAATAAGAAAAACTTGGGCGGATAACCGAATTTAAATCCGAATATCTAGGTTGTAATTAGATATCCACGTTTATTATTATCCTGTTTTGTTTTTGTTTTTAAAACAAAATCATTTTAACACTTCTTGAAAGGCTTTTTTGGTTAATAGGACTTTATTTTTATTATTTTTTATATAATGAATATTTTTATAGACATTTTTTAAACTTTAAAGCTATTAAATTCGTACAAAGACCTTACCTTGTGAGTTTTGCAGCAGCAGCTGGGGGCTGGAGTCCTGGTTTTGAAGCGGTTGATTTGCTTGAGTTGACTCAGATGGCACCGTTGGCTGATTAACAGGAGTACTTGAATCAGGCCTTGGAGGTAGGGGGTGAGGGAGAGAGGTGAGGTAGGGGGTGAGAGAGAGAGAGGGAAAGAGAGAGCTTTATATAGAAAATTAGGAGGGAGCGGGACTTAACTTCAAAAAAAAAAAAAAAAGACAAAAAATCCGAGTACGGATAGAATAAGACTCTTAACTGCCCAGATCCAATCCGGACGGAGATTTCTGAATTTCGAATTGGATAAAAAAAAATTCTAATCCCGATGAACACTCCTAGACGAAAATTAGAGAAACATGCGGAAAAGACACATCAAATGGTGGAAAGTTCAATCTTCAAATTAAGGAAAATTCAAAGGAATTTCACATCCGGAAATTTCCAACGTGAACAACGGTAGGGAAGAAACGTCGAAGCATTCACAAAGACCTGATCTCTTTAGTCAAGACCGATGCTTCCCACAACCCTCGTGAAATGGGTTGGTATTAGAAAAGTCTATATGATTATTATACGAGCATGCGAACATCGACTGAGGATTTAGCACGATCTCGGTCTCGAGAAAAATATATATATATATATATATTTTTTGGGATTTTTTTTCATTTATTTTTTTATATTTTTAAATATATATATTTTTAAAATTCACAACATTACTAAGAAACATTTCTTAAATTATTAAGTATAAAAATAATTAAAAATATTAAAAACTTTTATCGAGACACATAATCGAATTACACAATCCAGACATAAATCATTTATCTTATTGCATAGATAAAAATATAATGACGTATTTGCCTCTTTCTTGATACTATCATGGCATTATGAAAAGAGCGGTGCTACTCCACCATTTTACAAGTAGCATACATTTAAATTTTTAAATTTTTTTTTTCATATTTTTAATATATTTAAATATTAAAAAAACTATACTAATACATTTAAAACTACTTCCTTAAATATTAAGTATTTTTTACTTTTTTTATTTTTTTTTTTATTTTTTACCGAGTAGTCAACTAAAGCGGTAATTCGGGGTGGCATAGTAGTTTTTATCTTAAGAAAATATGATGTTTGTCACCTGTAGTAGCCCATCAGTTAATGACCTCGATACAAAAGGCTTTTTCAAATTTTTATTTTTTTAAATTATTCGATAATCAAATTAAATATCTTTAAATTTGAAAAATATGTCATTTAAATATTTTTATTATTATTATCTAAACATAAAATCAACACGAAAATTATTATTAAAAAATATATATTCAAATAAATTGCAAATTTATTATATTTTCACAAACTTTAATATAGAACTGGTTTAAAAAATAATTATTCTATTTTTTTCTCATTTTATAAAACTTATTAAATATTACATCTAAAAACTTTCTCAAACATATGTTCTTTTTTTTCTTTGTTTTTGTTTTTGTTTTTGTTTTTTTTGTTTTTCAAAATCAAGCAAACCAAACTTGTCCAAACCCCTTCCAAACCAATGAGCAAATGCCATATTACGTATGAAAAATTGTAGGAGGAACATGCTACTACTTGATCTACTTGAGTCTTAATTTAGGCCAAGTGCGTGGTGGACATCCACCATGGGGTAGCCAAATCGGGCCACCTCGTGGTAGCTGGTGCCACCAACCATGAAGAGCAACCTTTATTTTTTAATTTGTTTGTATTTTTAAAAGCTTCTAAAAATTTTAAAACTAGTTTTTTATTATATAAATATAATTAATTTTTAAAGAAACATTTAATTAGACTTATTTTGTAAAAAAATCAACTTGCCATGTTGCAATCTCTTGTTGGTCAATGTGATTTCTGTTAATACCAATGGATGGAGAAACTTAAGAGGGTTATGACTAAATATATATCACACAAGTATCTAGAGCAAAGTAATTAAACACAGTTAAAAGAATTCTCCTCTCTTTTCTCTCTGGAAAAGGTGTGGAATGAGAGTCAGTGAGCTAGACGCATGTGAGTGTGAGTGCGAGGTGGTTATAACAGAAATGGCGGATTTAAAAGGTGGTCCCAATTGATTTCGGGAAAGATTTTGATGGTTAACTGTCATTAAGTGGTAGAGGATATGGAAGGCCACGGCAGGGGGAGAAAAGCTAGTGACAGAGGGGAATATTTTTTGTTGAATGATGGAGGATCTAGAGGAAAAATGGAAGGGTTTTAGGATGTGAGAAGAGGAAAAAGCTGTGATAGAAATTGAGGAGGACCTACTGAGTGAACTTGTGCTGAAGGAGCAGAGGTCTATGATGGGAAAAATCTGCTCGACGAGGTTGATAAGTAGAGAAGTGGTGGGTTCAACGATGGCAAAAATCTGGAGGATAAGTAAGGCTGCTTAGTTTACTGAGGTGAGTTCGAAACACCTTTGTCATTGAATTAAAAAATCTAGCCGATAAACAAAAAGTTTGGTCAGGGAGACCATGGTTGTTTGACAACCAAGTACTTGTGATGAAGGAGTTTGATGGATATACTCCCTTACAGAAACATTAGTTTCGATATGGAAAGCTTTTGGGTAAGGTTTCATAACCTGCCTTGATCGTGTATGACATAGGAGAGAGGTGAGCAAATTGGGAGTACGGTGTGTAAAGTAGAGGAGGTGGATGTGAGAGATGATGGAAGTGGTTGGGGGAATTTTTTAAGAGTATAGATCCTTTTGGATTTGACTCAGCTGCTGGCAAGGGGTAGAATAATGAAGGTGAAAGGCAATAGCTTCTGGATCCCTTTTAGTTATGAAAAAAATGCCAAAAATCCATTTCTCGTGTGGGTGTATTGTGCATGGGACCAATGGTTGTAGTAGTCAAGGGGAGAGTTCAGAAGGAAAAGAACAGCAATATGCATCATGGACGAGGGCCAAGCAATTTCAAAGAAACAAATTCTTTAACAATGGAGCTAGTAGGTATGAAGAGGGTAGTTGGGGGAAGTAGGAGGGAGGAATTATGGCTCATAACGGGGAAAATGGGGGTGGGAAGGAAGGGAGGAATGAAGGGAGAGGGAAGTGAGTGAGGGAGAAAAAAATGAGAATCTGATTAGAAATGTAAGAGAAGATTCAGACGGGGTGATGAAAAAAGGGGAAAGTAGAGAAGGAAGTAAAAATTATGAAGAGAAGGGGGAGGAAAAGAGGGGTGAAGGAGAAAGGGAATTGTTAGAAGGAATATGGGAGATAGTTTGAGCATGGTGGAGGTGGATAAGGTTGTTAAGAAGGGGGTTTGGAAGAGGAAGGCTGAAATAAACAAGAAAAAAGAAAAAAGAAAAAAGAAGGGGCAAATTACAAAGGAAAAAAAAGAAAATAAAGAGAAACCATGGTGAGGTGGAGTTTAGGGATAATAATAAGATGAGTAAGAGAGGAAAATGGGAAGGTGGATGACTTTCAAGGGATATTACTGGTTTAATGGCGGCGGCTGAATGTCAGCCCTGTCAAGTATTATGAAAATATTGAGTTGGAACTGCCGAGGGTTAGAGAATCTTTGGACAGTTTGTGATCTCTGTTCCATAGTAGAGAAGAATAAACCCAACTTAGCTTTTATCATGAAAACTAAGATTAGAAGTAAAAACTGTTGGAATGTGAAAAAGAGGTTGGCTTGTGAGGGATGTTTTGTGGTGGAGGCAGTGGGAAGAAGGGGTGGATTGGTTTTATTGTGGGATTTAAGGGTGAAAGTAGATATTATAAACTTTTCTCAAAGACATATTAATGCATGGGTAGAAGGTGAAGGAGAGAGTAGATGGATGCTTACTTGCTTCTATGGACAACCAGAGACAATAAAATGGAAGGAAACATGGTTAATGCTGAAAACAATGAAGCCAAAAGGTGATGAAGGTTGGTACATAGTGGGGGATTTCAATGAAATTCTAATTAATGATGAGAAGTGGGGAGGGAAGACAAGACATGAAGGACAAATGGAGATGTTTAGGTATGTACTGAGCGAAGGAAACTTATATGATCTGGGATGGAAGGGGGATACGTACACTTGGAGTAACTCTTATAATGATGAAACCTTTACTAAGAAAAGGTTGGATAGAGCAGTGTCAAATTTTGAGTGGTTGGATATTTATAAGGAGGCATGGGTGGAAGTTTTAGTAGCTAGAACATTTGATCACAAACCTTTGTTAGTCCACCTAAATACAAGGAGAGAAGCTATAGTAGACACACAGAGTAGGTGGAAGTAAAGACCTTTCAAATATGAGGCCAGCTGGGCTTTAGAAGAGGATTGTGAAGGGGTCCTTAAATAAGCATGGAAGAGAAGGGAAGATGAAGGTTCACAGAATAACAGTGTGACTAGTTTATTGTAGAAAAGTAGAGCAACTTTTCAGAGATGGAAGAAACGTAGGAGGAAGGCCGCGGGGGGGGGGGGGGGGTGGGGTTGAAGAAAATAGAAGAAAAAACTAAGTTGTTACAAAGTTTGCAAGCAAAGGAATGCTATAGTAATGTGGATGAAATCAGAAGGGTAAATGTAGAATTGAACTTGCTACTAGATAAGGAAGATCTCTGGTGGAAACAAAGGGCAAAAAATAATGAGCACTACTACATGTACGAAGCCTTTTACAAGCTGCTTTTTACGCTCTGACGTGGTACTCTATGATTTGCAACCCATTTACGTTTGAGTGGTGATACCCGCACTACACTTTACAGTACACTTTGCACAACAGTCCTACGTGGCAAGTAATACCTTATTTCTTTTTAGAAAAAAAGAAAATTTACAAATTTTAAAATTGGACTCTCTCTGATCTCCTGGGGTTCTCCCTCAAGCCTTAGGGCCCCTAGACCCCCAAGCACACACAACCATCGCCTGCCATCGTTGCCACCGTCGGATGCCGACAACAAAGGTTGCTGCCACACCTAAACTCTTGTTCACTCTCTCCTGAGCTGAAACCAAAACATTTAAACAACCCCAAAATTGACGTTGCCCCACGGTTGTTATCTGTCATATCGTCGAAAAATAACCTCCCGTCACCATATCCATGTTTTGGTACTTGTCTTTGTGTATGTCTCTAGACATACTTTTACATACTTTTGATCTCCATGTCTCCATAATAGCCTCGCTTTTGTGATTTTGGTTGCCAAAATTTAAAATTTAAATGGGTATACTTTTCGCAAGTTGGGCATGACCCAAGCAATTTTCAAAGAGTCAGGTGTTTGTGTGGGTGTTTAGTTTGTCAAAATCTTGTATTTGATTTGAAACAATAGGAGATTACTGACTTCAAACAACATCCATAGAAAAGTCATAATTTTTCAAGTATGAAATGAAGTGGCATTTCATTTAACTGACAGGGAGATAATGAGAGATATGGGGTGAGAGAGACATGATAGAAAGTTGAGATAGAGAGGGTAGAGGGGTGCGACTTCCTCTTGAACTTGCGGTTGTTCAGCCGTTAAGGTGGGTTCTGTTCGTTGAGATGAGTTGGGTAGAGAAAATACAATTATGCCATGTACAGTCGTGGGTAGGAGTCGGCATGCAATCGTGTGACCTGGAAAAACGTGACGTCAGCATCCATAAAAAATTAAAAAACAAAACAAGAAGAAGAAGAAGCATACTTAGATAAAATTACTGCGAAGAAACCTGATTCCCATTCTCCTAAACCCAGACTTTCTCCCAGTTCAGTTTGCAAATCACTTTCTTCCACTTCCAATTCGCTTATTACTTAATCTTCAGATCTTTCCTAGTTCACAAACCCATTTTGAATTCTCCCAAACCCAATTCATAACTTTCTCCCAAGTTCCAGTTCGCAAATTGCCAAATACCTCAAACAATTTGCAAATTCATATACTTTTTTCTAGTCTTATTTCTAGAGCCAATTAATACATTCAAGATTTTGTGGATAGCTAAAGATAAACCACCACTGTGTAATTTTATGGAATCTAACTTCTAATTTAATCCATAAAAATTTAGCTAAATAGATTATAAATATGAGTATGAATTGAAAAAAAACAAAAAAAATCTTTACAAGAAAAAAATTGTTTCTTTTGTTAGGAATGCAATTGCGGATTTCATAAATAAAATTTTCAAAAGCCATCAAAGTCAAACTTTGGCAAACATAGGAGAACCCACTTGTGGGGTTGGTGTAGAGTGGGTTGAGTAGGTTGGGAAGGAGAGGGAGTTCCAACTTAGTGGCATTGTTGATGGCGATGCTCAACGGGTTTGTGGGATTTAGCCTTTGCACCCTTGACAAGTGAAAATCTCCATGTTACTGCTCCCACCTAATCTAAGATGAAGAGGGAGAAAGAGAGGTTGAAGAAGGAAGGGGGGGGGGGGGGGAGGGGCGCTATGTTCATGAAATGTTGTCGTTTTATTAAAGTGACATAGGCTATGATTGCACATGGTGCTTGTATTTATCTTTTTTCAAGAAAATAAGCTAGATCGAACTTCATTTATTTCAAAAAAATAAAATAAAATAAATGAAAAGATGATGTAATGTGAACATTTAGGACTGTTGTGCATTGAGTTGTGTAATGTGATGTGTGGGAATCGTTTTCCTTTACGTTTTAACAATTCAAATCTTTTTGATTTGTAACTTATAAAATTAATTTTTTAATTTTTCAAGTTATATAATTTTTTTATAATAACATTAGATATAATTTTAAATTGTGCAAATTTTGTGTACTCATTTTAAAAATAAGTGCAGTCTATTTTTAAAAAATTAATTTTTCCATGTAGATCTTAGATTTACTCATTTTTTCAAAAAGAGTGCATGAATTTTGCACATTATAGGGCTACAAATATTATTTCTCTTTTTATACTCATTACAAACCATATGTGCGATAATTATAGTTTTGCTCTATATTTATTTTCTTACATCAGCTTGAAAAAGGTGGATAAAAGTGAGATTTACATGAAAAAAATAATATTTTTAATGGAAGATTCTATTTTTTTTTTAAATGTATGAAGTTTGCATACTTTACAACTATATTTACTATTACTAAAAAAAATTATACTCATCATCCTCATACAACACACTACACAAAATTTTTTAATTTTTTCCTTTTACCAAATATGTGGTATATAAATAATGAGTAGAAGAACTCAATTAATTTAAAAAGAATAAAATAAAATAATAATAAATATAGTGTATAGTGTGTGAAGATAATAAGCAACAAAACTTATTACTCAAAGTTGAGAAAAGGAAAAAAAAAATTACACCCATTGAAGGGTATTGATAGGTCTGGACGCTTGACCTCTTTTATTTAATAAAAACAATAGAGTGCATGAGAGCGTAAGAAACACCATGTGAAAGTCTTTGTATAGATAGCATTTTCCAAAAATAATTGGGGCAAGCATGGAGATAGAAACACTAAATATTTCCATACTTGTGCCAATCAAAGAAGAAGGAGAAACAACATTAAAGAGGTTGAATATGAGAGTAACAGAATGATTGTGGGACATAAGGAGATTGAAGAAACTTTCGGGAATTATTTTGGTAAGCTGTTTCAAACTACAAAGCCAAGAAGAGAAGAGATTGAGACCTATTTTGTGGGAATGGAAAAAAGGGTTACAGCTAAAAATTGAAATGAACGAAAGGTTATCAAGAAGTTTTTCTGATATAGAGGTGGAGGAACTGTGAAGCAGATGGCCCCACTAAAAGCTCTTGGACCAGATGGCTCTAGCCCATGTTTCTATCAAAATTATTGGAGCAGCTATGTCTATACTGAATGGTAACCCTCTAGACGCTTTTCTTAACTACACTTATCTAGCTTTGATTCCCAAGACAATGAACCCAGAAAAAGTGAGTGAGTTTAGACCCATAAGTTTGTGTAATGTTATGTACAAAATAGTTTCCAAAACCATCACAAACAGGTTTAAACTAGTGTTATCTGATATTATATCCCCAAACCAATGTGCTTTTCTTCCTGAAAGGTTGATTAATGACAATATAATGGTAGCCTATGAGTTATCACATTCCATGAAGACAAGGAAAAAGGGTGAAGTGGGGAGTATGGCCATGAAGCTAGATAGGTCTAAAGCCTATGATAGTGTAGAGTGTGAGTTTTTGGAGGCTGGTTTGACAAAAATGGGAGTTTTGTGAGAAGTGGGTGAGGTTAGTGATGAAGTGTGTTAAATATGTTGCTTACTCTGTGTTAATAAATGGAGTACTTGGGCATAAGTTTGATCCTACAAGAGGGTTGAGACAAGGTGACCCCTTGTCACCATATTTGTGTTTAATTTGTGCTGAGGGCTTAAGCTCTCTATTAAACTACTATGAGGAGCAGCAGTTTACAAGAGGGGTGCAAGTGGCTCCAGCAGGTACCAGTATCAATCATCTGCTCTTTGTAGATAATTGCATTTTATTTGATAGAGCAAGGATTGAGGAGTGGAGAAGTATTCAAGAGGTGCTGAAAATCTATGATACGGCCCCAGGCCAGTTCCTTAATAAAGATAACACTTCTATTTTTTTCAGTAGAAATACTAAGGCAGTAGATAAGAAGGCCATAAAGGAAGCTAGTAATGTTTTTGTTTGTGGAACCTATGAGAAGTACCTTGGTTTTCCTGCTATGGTTGGAAGATCAAAGCTTAATACTTTCAAGAATCTTAAAGAAAGAATATGGCAAAAAATGACTAGTTGGGAAAACAACTTTATATCACAAGCTGGTAAAGAAGTCATGATAAAGGTAGTTCTGTAGGCCATACCTACATATAACATGTGTGTTTTCAAACTACCTAAGAAATTGTGCCAGGAGATCAATGGTTTGTTTGCCAAATTCTGGTGGGCTAAGCAGTAGGAGGGGAAAGGGATTATGTGGAGGAAGTGGGATAAGATGGGACTGTAGAAAGGTAGGGGTGGCATGGGCTTTAGGGACTTGGAGAGCTTTAATATAGCTCTTCTTGCTAAACAAGGGTGGAGGCAAATTAATTCCTTGACAGTTGTGATATTCAGGGAAAAATACTATAGAAAGTCAAATTTTCTGGAAACAAAACTGGGTTCATAGCCTTCTCTTGTTTGGAAAAGCATATGGTCAGCTAGGGAATTGTTAAAAGAAGGGATTAGGTGGAGAGTAGGTGATGAGAGAGACAATCAGATCTGGTGTTCTAAGTGGCTTCCTAGCCCTTCTTCTTATGCTGTTCAATCCCTAGTATCTTTATTGTAGGCAGACTCCAGGGTTGAAGCTTTAATTGATAAGCAGAAGGGTGATTGATAAGCAGACTCCAGGGTTGAAGCTTTACTGTAGGCAGACTCCAGGGTTGAAGCTTTAATTGATAAGTAGAAGGGTGATTGGGATGAAGAATAGATTAGAACCATTTTTCATAGAGAAGAGGCTGAGAAGATTCTTAGCATACCATTGAGTAGAGGTAGAGCTAAAGATAAGATATTTTGGGGTCTCTCAAAAGGGGGAATTTTCTGTTAGAAGTGCATATTTTCTGCATGTGGACAGAAGGGAGAAGATCAAAGGAGAGAGCTCAAAAGAAGTTAAAGAGGATGAAAGGTGGAAGAATATATGGGACTTGGAGGTGTCAGGAGTAACAAAATTGTTTCTTTGGAAAGCTGGCAATGATCTGTTACCTACTAAAGTGAATCTCTATGAGAGGGGAATGATTAAGGATAAAAGGTGCCCTATGTGTGAAGCTGAAGAAGAGTCCCTTATGCATGTGTTGTGGGAGTGTCCTGTAGCAAATGATATTTGGGGAAGTGATAATAGCTATGTTAAAAAATGGGGCAAATTTGAAGGAGACTTTCTATTGTTGTGGAAGAAATTCATGCCTTCTTTGAACAAGAGTCAACTGGAGGAGTTGGTAGTGACATTCAGAAAGGTATGGCTGCGTAGAAATGGTTTTGTTTTTGAAAAAAGAGTGGAATGTCCTAAGAATCTAATCATTTTTGCAAAGGCTACCCTAAAAGACTATCAAGCTGCTCAAAATTCTTGTAAACCTGGTGGACAAGAGCAGATTAATGGGGAAAATAATCTAAGGTGGGGAAAACCAAAAAGAGGATTTGTAAAGGTTAACTAGGATGCTTCTTTGGACCTAAAAAGGAAGGTAATGGAAATTGGTATCATGATTAGAGATGAGGAAGGTGAGGCCTTGGTTGTTGTGTGTGATCAAAAAGCAAATGTAGAAGAAGCAGTTGGGCAGAATGTTATGCTTGGAGGAAAGCAGTAGAGTTCTGATGTGATCTTAATATTTAGAAAGCCAGATTTGAAGGAGATGCAAAGGAAGTCATCTTGGCAGTGTGCAGTGATGAAAAAATGTTGACCTATTATAGCCTTATAGCAGAGGATGTCAAATTTTATTTCAAGAACAGATTAAACTGGACTATATAGTTTGCTCATAGAGAAAAGAATATGGTTGCTCATACTTTAGCTAAAAAAGCATTGGTTATAGATGAAGAAAAAGTGTGGATAGAGGATTTTCTAGATTTTATTGTGGGATGTCTAAATAGAGACAACAATTGTATTACTTGATTTCCAAATGAAATGCAAAGTTTTGATTAAAAAAAAAAAAGTATCTAGATCAAAGTAGGCCATAGCACGAATGTGTCTAGTCAATGGCAGTACTAGGAATTCTATTTTGGGGGCATATTGATGTATGCAATGACCTATGCAATGACCATAATTCTTGCATTCTTTCAGTTATGTGTATGTATATGTATATATTGTACACTTTATAATTATAAGAAAACACATTATTGACCTAATTTAATTTCATATTCTTTCAATTTATAAGAAATATTTTTTGGATTGTATATTTTTTTTAACTCATATTTCCAATTTTTTAAATTTTTGGTGGTATATTTTTGTTTTTGGTTTTGTTTTGTTTTTTTTTTATTTATGTATACTCATTTTTATATTTTGGATGCAAAAATTATGAATTTTAAAAAAAATATAGAACCATGTTTTCATACTTTTAAGAAGACTCAAGAATTTCATATGGGATTAGAAGAAAATTTTCATATTTTTAAAAGATTTTAAGAAGTTTTTAAACTTTTTAGGATAATATTATTTTTTATCAAATTTTATTTGAATTTAAATAATAGTAAAAATTATGTTCTTTTGGGAGGTTAGGGTGTCCATGTTCCTTTTTCCATCATTTTTTTTAAAAAATCGTGCTTCTCCACTATCTGGTTGAATCATATTTCTCAACACACATTTTAGGCTATTCTCTTGAGATTAAGATGTTTGTGCTGTCATTTATTTTTTCTCAAGCCAATAAAGAGAATGCAAACAGTCTGCTATTCTATGTTATTTCCTTTCGGCATATTGAACTAGCCAGAAACCGTAACACTTCTTAAAGGATGTGACAAAACAATCTGGTTAGCCTTCATTTAAGTAAAAATGAAGAACAAATCTAAAAAGACTGAGGCTTTGTTCAGTTTCATAGATGTTCTCCATCCATCTCATCTTAACATCCAAACATCATTCAAATATAAACGCTTTTTAATTTCATATTGTCAAATTTTTTTATTAAATCATTACAACTTTCCCAACTTCTAAACAAAACATAAAAGAAATTTAATTTTTTCAAATCTCAAAATAAAAATATTATTAAAAAACTATATTCTAATTATATTTTAACTTTATAATATTTTTATTCAATTTTTTTCTTGTTTCCCAAAATCCCATAAAAACATTTAAATTCAAATCATATCATTACTATTAATAGATTTATCATCTTATTTGATCTCATCTATTTAACCAAACGATGCATGAAACTTGATACGTTTTTGGATAAAATAATCCGAGTGTTCATGATGTGTTTCGTATGCCCAAGGGCTAGGTTCTCAGGGGTCCAGGTCTTCGATTTCTTGGACCTTTGATAACAAAGAGAGAGAGTAGAAAAGGGTGGCCCTACTATGGCCAAGGAAGCCTCTAATGCCTAAGTTAGTGATAGTTCTTTGGTGTTTATGGAAGTAGGAGATTTAGTAAGTTAAAATGCTCAGTAGGGAGAATTCGATTAGAGAAAAAGGCCGATCCCTTTACGTTAGGGTCGAGGGACATTAAATACTGAGCCCCAAGGGCTAGGAGTCCATACCCTGTGTCATGGGGGGAAGGGAAGTTCTCTCGGAGCTCCTTCCTTCATATCGTTTTTAATGCAACGTGGCCCTCTGGGTTCAGTCATTAATGCGTCATGATTTTTTGGTAAACTTATTTAATCGATGTGATCTCTCTGTGTTGCTTTGGAGTCCCATCCCCTTTCTCTGGTGTGCTTCCTTCCCTTTCCTTTGGTTTGGCTTCCCGCACTCTTTTTGTGACGTTCCATCCTAACTCGAACAATCACGCCCGACTTCCATGGGCCGTGGGTCCCATTTGGGTTGTTGGGAGACCATGTGGGCCTAGGCGAAGTTCCTCGAGTCTTCCTGATGTTTGGTCTGGGCCAATCCTCGTGGGCTTGGGGTCATGGGGAAAATCTCCACAATAGTTACCCAGTCAATTCTCATCAGACTAGGCCGATGGGAATTTTTTTTAATCTTGTTAAGTAACATCGCTTGCTGTTTCTACCCAGCCGATTGAGCCAAAGCATGTGTGGTCAGACTGCTTCGCGTGTCCAACTCTGGTTCTATCCTTGTGATTCTCGATGTGGCTTAAGGGGACGTAATCCCGACATTCGATGATGGTCGCTCTGTCTTTTCCACAATGATGGCTATCAAACGTTCCCTTTCCTTCGTGGCCATATATATGTGCGGGGCTTTAAAGCCTTTTCCCCTCTTTGTACTCGTATTGAGAACTTCTGCCACACCCTTGCTACCCTCTCCTCATTCCTTTTGCTTTTCCTATATTCTTCTGTTCTCCATCATTGGATTCTCTCTATCCAAATGGCTACCAAAAATCTACCGAATCTTCGAGTCTCGAGTGTCTTCCCAAGGTTGGCTTGTTGGAACAAGGCTATGTAGGCCACTTTTGGCATTCTGAGGCCTCTCCTGTCTTTCTACAGTCACTGGCTTTAACTTACTGTATCCTGGATACGATGGTTCTTAAAGCCCTGGTGCCATGCGAGAGGGTTGTTGGCGTCGATGGCTTGGCGTCTCGCATTGCCCTCTTCCCAAGTATGTTCGCCTACAGTCTGAGACTACCTTTTCCTAGCTCAGTCTGACAATTCTTGTATCACCTTGGTTGGCTCCCACTCAACTTCATTCGAATGCTTGGCAAATCCTGATTTGTTGCTGCATCTTGTGGCGATGGGCTTCGTTAAAATTTGACCCTGAGCAAGCCGATCTAACTTACCGTGAGTTCCTCTTGACTCACAACGTAAAGAGGAGTGCTGGGGACATCTGTAGCTTCAAAGGGATGAGTGCATTAGTGGTGCTAGAGCCGAGATATCGTAAGGTTTCCAACTGGACCAGCATATTCTTCTTCGTGTCTGGCCGTGGGTGGGACTTCCTAGTTGGTCAGATTGGTTGTGCCAAGTTCCCCATTAGAGCTCATGGGGGTTTGTGCCTAGTGACAAGGTCGTGTGCCCAACTGCTACGCCAGATGAAATGTGCCGTATTGCAACTGTTCAGGAGTGGGTGACTCATCATCCTCTTCTTGTACATTTGGAGGTTCTCCTCGGGGAGGATAATCTCACCGCTTTTCTTCCTTCGGAGGGCCATGTTGTTCCCTCCGCCTGCGGCATTTTCATCCGTTTGTCTCCTAACGCGTCAAGGAAACAGGCTTCAGACTTTCCCATTGAGGGTAGAGGGAAGAAAGTCTGCTCTAAGCCTAGTGGGGACAACCTTGCATTCCTAAAGACCGTTGGAGCCAACCACCCTTATGTCATGGCGAGGCCGACTCGGCGCCATAGGGTGGGAGAGCTTGCGAATCTAGGCATAACTGTTGCGCCATCCCCGCCAGTGGCTCTAGTGGTGGAGCCTGCCGCGATCCCTGGCCTGAGGGGCCTAGGCGCTCTTGCTGAGTAGTAGGATGTGTCCTGGAGGGGAAACTTGGTTCACATGCAATTATGAGGCACTCTTCTGGATAGGGCGCCTCGTCAAACTTTGGTGGTGGAACCATCTTCGGAGTTGAATGCAGAGATGTGTCCTTCACTGGCGTCTACTGCTCAATCCTTGGCTGGGGAGTACGTGTCTGAGGAAGTCTTGGATCATCTCGTGGGGGGTCCAGAGTCCGTCGAAGAGGGTGCTTCTACCTGAAGGTCTCCTCAAGGAGTTACTGTGGGCGACACTTTGCCTGTTGTTGCTATTGCTAGGATGTTGGTGGGCATAACTGTTAACACTGCTAAAGACGATTGGCTAGCAGTCGAGCCAGCTGTTCCTACCCTGCCGAGTCTAAGGAAGGCCGCGGTGGTTAAGCTTGCAGTCCCTACCCCACCGAGCCCTGGGAAGGCCATGGCAGCAGTAGGGAATTCCTAGGAGGGAAGTCGGTGCAGCCTCGAGGGCCAAGAAGCGTCACCATCTCTCATGTCTGCTCCTTTGTTGGTGACTGAGGGTGCTATCGGTTCTTCTAGTCGTAAGCCATGTGAGGTGGTTCTAGATGAACCTAGGGGAGACGGGGTGGACTCAAACTTTTTAGAAGGTACAGACGAGGTTGTTTAGACCCCTCCCTGGCTTGAGGGTAGGACTTGGCAGGAGGAAGCTTTGGAGCGGGAGTCCAGGTCATTGGGGAAGCTTTCCTCTGAGGTCCCTTATTATTTTATGCTTCTCTCTCAGCCATGCTCTCTCCCTTTCTTTTCATCCTTATCTTTTATTCTAACTTTGGGATCTGCAAGGGGTTGAAATGCTGGTCGAGCATATAGTGAATGGTCAAGAGATGGTCGAGAGGGAGAACCTAGAACTTTGGTCCATGGTGATGACGACTTTTCGTTATGCCATCAAGGAGAGGAAGGAGAGAAGCTGCCTAGAGGCGAAACTGGCTATGGCTAGAGAGTGGGTCGTGACAGCCCAAGAGTCACTGAGCAAGCTCCAGGAGACTTTGGACTTGGCGTAGGCGGAGAACGAGAGGCTAAGAGGCCTCAGGGACTTCAACACTTAGCGGCTCAAAATGCTGGAAAAGGAGCACTCAACTTTGTTGGCTATTGTGGAGGACCGAGGAGCTTTATTTTTTGTGGCTAGAATTTGAGAGGATGAGGCATTGGTTTAGTTGGAAGTAGCCCATAAAAGGATGGCTGCTTAGGATGTGGTCATCTGGGATTTGTGGAGTGACTTGTCGCAAGTGTAGGAGGTCGCCACCCTGTCTAGCGAACATCTGAGAAGAGCTCTCTAGTTTCAGGATGAAGCTTGGTCTCATGGGTATCTTGAGGGCTTAGAAAGGATGCACGACTATGTTATCCTGAACCCTCAAGGAAGCTTCGAAGCGTTGGAGGTGCACTTATAGGCTGTTGACTCGAGAGACCTCGAGCCTGATCCGATCTCCCTTAATCATGCCGATGAGATTGGGTTGGTGATGATTCTAGATGCATTTATCTCAGAGGATGATGACCCTCCTGAGCTTCGTCTTGGTGGTGACACCAGTGTCGATTTAAAGGGAGGCAGCTTTGAAGAGGTTGGGGCTGACCTGACCTAGCCTAAACAGGTGCTGGGCTCTCTCTCGAGGTGGGCCCATTGGACTCGATGAGGGACTTAGAGGCTTCCCAGGACTAATTCTGATTGTCTTTGTTGGCGTGCCTTTCCCTTTCTTGTTTCTTTCTTTTCTTTCTTGTAGGCTGTGATGTAACTTTTTTTCTTTGTTCTTTGTCTATAGAGACCGTGGACGCCACACGTCTCTTTACTTCTGTATGTATATATTGTGTGTTAATAAATCTTCTTTATTCCCTGATTGCCCTTCTATTTTTCTAGCTTTTCCTTACATGATCTGTTTGTCTGCCTGTGATGGAGATTTCCTTTTTTCGACGAGGACGCTTCGTATTTCATTCTTTTTGGTTCCTTGTTGTACGCTGGCCTTTGGCTTTCCAATTAGACTAGTTCAATATCTAACGTTCCGTTTGTGAATTTGTGTGAATCTTGGGCAGTTGGCCATTAATATATATCCGCTAGTCTTCCTATGTTTATGGCCTCGGATAACTCCTGCCGTGCGCGCCATGGGATTCGTGTTGTGCTCTTCACAAGATTTGCGTTAGATTTGATGAGTCTCTGGGATACGCACAGATGATACCCTGTTAACTGCATGTTCTGTATGCCTAAGGTCCAGGTTCTTAGTGGTCCAGTCTTCGGTTTCTTGGGCCTGCGATAACAAAGAAAGAGAGTAGGAAAGGGTGGCCCTGGGATGGCCCAGGAAGCCTCTGCTGTCTAAGTTAGCAATATTTCTTTGGTGTTTCTGGAAGTAGTAGATTTAGTAAGTAAAAATGCTCAGTGGGGAGAATTCAATTAGAGAAAAGGCCAATTCCTTCACTTGAGGGTCAAGGGACTTTATATACCCAGCCCCAAGGGCCAGGAGGCCATACCTTGCTTCTTGGCGGGAAGGGAAGTTCTCTCAGAGCTCTTTCTACTATACAGCTTTTAAAGCGGAGTGGCTCTCTTGGTTTAGTCATTAATGTGACATGATTGTCTGGTGAACTTGTCTAATGCGACGTGATCTCTCCATCTTGCTTTGTAATCTCGTCCCTTCTCTCTGGCATGCTTCCTTCCCTTTCCTCTGGTTTGGCTTCCCGCGTTCTTTGTGTAATGTCTCATCCTGACCCAGACAGGCACACCCTACTTCTGTGGGCTGTGGGGGTTCCATTCGGCGCCAAAAACTTGACTTGGTTTCGAATGTGCTTCCAAGTGTAGAAGTGTCAAGTTGTATCAAGAATAAGTCCAGGATCGTATTCCACAGGGATAATGGGTTATCAAAGCGTATAAGAGATTTGTGAGTAACAAATGAATCAAGTATGAGAGATGAAAATAAAATTCAAATGCAATGCAAAAAGATAATCGAAGTTGAAATTAGAGTTTCTAAAAAAAACAAATTAACGAACACTTGGGTTGGGTATGAGACTCTCTTTATTTCGGATTCTAGATAATTTTCTCGATTAACAATCCAATCAAGGCATTGATAAACGGAAGATAAAAAGTTATGCTCAAGATTTTGCAATATTTTTTTCTAAGGGATTCTCTACTTTACTAGCCAAATACACATCAACAAACAATCGAGAGAAGCCTTGATAATTTTCAAGATTTTGTTATGCCTTACGTCAACAACAAAACAAGAGCAAGAGCCATAATCTATTTTCAATTCAAATCCGACTAGTAATATAGAGTAATCATCATTTATCGACAAAATATTACACTATACTAGAATCCAAAACAAATCAAGCTTCATTTCACAACCCAAGCTTCAAAAATTAGCTACACATGATAATTCTAACAACAAAGATAAGTCTAAGATGAATCATGACAAAATCTGAAAGCAAAAGAAATCTAAAATAAAAATAAGCCGAAAGCCAAAAATTAACCCAGAAGAAAGCCACCTCCAAGATGCTAGTCGAAAGAAAAACGTAAAGAAGAAGAACAAAGACGTTGAACTGCTAAACGAAAATTAAATGCATGAACAAAGCAAACCGCCTTCCGTCCAAATGAAAAAGAAGAGAAAATAATTAAACTTCAGACTACTCTACTCTCTAGAGCTAAACGAAAAAGAAGAATGAAAATAAAAACAAAACCAGCCGCTTCTTTAGTTTGAAAATGAAAAGAAGATTAATGAAAACTCCAAGCTACTCTAATGCTGCCTCCAGCTTAAACGAAAGAAAGAAAGTAATAAACTCCAAGCTAAGCTACTGCTATAGCCGAACGAAAAAACAAAAGAAACAGCAAGAAAGATAAACTGTAGCCTAGCGTCTGAAAACAAAGGAAAGAAAATAACAATCCAAGCTAAGCTACTGCTGTAGCCGAATGAAAAACCAAAAGAAACAGCAAGAAAATTAAACTGGTTGCCCAGCGTCTGAAACAAAAGAAAGAAAGTAATAATACAAGCTAAGCTACTGCTATAGCCGAACGAAAATGAAAAGAAGAAGGAAACTAATGTGTGTAAAACAAAACCAGCCGTCTACCATCTGCACTAAGAACGTAAAACAACAGAAACAAATTCAAAAATGGGAGCTTCCGCCCCTGTTCTCTGTCTGAACGAAAGAAAGAAAAAAAATAGAAAAACTCAAACTCCCCTCTGCTGTTTCCAATGAGAAGGAAAGAAAAAATAAAAAGGAAGTCAAAGCTCCTCCTGTTGCCAGCTACTCGAACGAAAAAGAAGGAATAAACTCTGCTGCTGCTGCTTTCTTTCCAGTTGTCTTCCATGATCCCATGTGATCTCCTGCTGCTCCAGCTGCTGTCTTGTGTGAGCTGGCTGTGAGCTGTCCGAATGAGTGCTGTCCGAGTGAGTGTTCTGCTGGTCTGCATGTGTGCATTTATCTCCTGCTGCACGTGTATTGCATGTGTGAGTGGCTGATGTCCGAATGAGGCCTGGTCTGCATGTGTGCATTCACACTTCATTTTTTTGAATGATGTCTTTGCTGTGTATTGCCCAAACTATCCCTGTTATGAGAGGAATAAAAATGAAATATTTATTTTCATGTGAAACAATTGCATTATAAATCTTTTTAAGCACAAAAATACCAGAATTTATCAATTGACGCAAGTATTGTGATCTATTGCATAATTAAGTACTTAAATAATTTTTTATTAAACAATTTGTTCGCTTAAGTAACTTAATCAAGCAGTTTTAGCGCTTCATCAAATCTCGTCCCTTCTCTCTGGCATGCTTCCTTCCCTTTCCTCTGGTTTGGCTTCCCGCGTTTTTTTTTTGTAACGTCCCATCCTGACCCGGACAGGCACACCCTACTTCTGTGGGCTGTGGGGGTTCCATTCGGGTTGCTGGGAGACCCTGCAGGCTTGGGCTAGGCTCTTTGGGTCTTCTTAATGTCTACTTTGTGCCAATCCTCGTGGGCCTAGGGCCGTGCCACATAATTAAAAATAGTATTTAGTGATGAAAAATAGTATTTTGTGATTTTATAAAATAAAGTTTGAATTTTAATTTAGTACCATCGTATTTTATTTTATCTATCTATTAGTTTAGTTAAATATTGTTAAGTGTTTAAATCTCTACCCTTAGATCAAATTAGAAACCCTAGGATGAATGGCATAGAGTAAATAGTCCAAACCTTAACTTTTTCCCTCACCTTCCCTCTCCTCACCCATTAGCAGCTACCCCTTTCTCTCTTTCGCTCTCCTTGCTTTCCTTTCTCCCCATCGTAGCCTCTCCTTGCGCAGCCTCTAGCTGCCGCTACTCATCACCAGTGCCACCACCAGCAGCCTTCCCCCTCACCAGTGACCAACACTCACCGAACCCAGCCCCCTATGGTGCAGCCCCTCTCCCTCTCCTCCCCGTTTCTCCTCTCTATCTCACTAGTTCTTCACCCTCTCCTCCACCACCATGACGTCGCCATGACCACCTCCTTCCTCTTCCCTTTGACCTGAGGCCCATAGCTCCTCTCTAGAGCCATGCACGAACCCATCTCCTACATGGGTTCTACGTACCCACTGCCAAGCTCTTGCCCCCCACGGCCTCCAACTGCCACCACTAGCCTCTCCTAACCACCCACGAGCTTCCCCAGCCTCCCATTTTCCTTCAAGCAGCCGTAGCTAGCATGAAATGGCCCCTAGCCTCTCACGGCTCCTCCACCTCACAAGCTTAGATCCACAACTGTATAGCCACCGTGTGCACCCCCCCTCGCCATCATAGCTCTACCGCACCCTCCCCAAATCTTAGCCACCCCATGACCTTGGCACCTCACACAACCTAAATCTAGTCGAGAAACCCTAGATACAACCTTCCAAAGTAGCCTTGTTCTAAGGTCACAGCGATGACCGCTACCACCCAAGCCAATGGCTTTTGACGCCACTGGCCATGCCGAATAGCAAGCAACGCATGGGTTATTCTGACAATGGTATAACTCTCTTTACATTTTCCTCATTATGTATGTGAAGTTGGTTGGTGGATTATGCTGTTGGTATTGTGTAGTTCACTGTGTAGTGGGGTGATGTGAAGTTTGGCTATGTATGTGAAGTGTTGGGCATAGTTGTGACGTGTAGTGTGTTGTTGTGGACTGTGCTATAATGGTGGTTGTGAAGTGTGTGCCGTTGTCGTGGTGGTGTGCAGCGTAGTATGGATTGGAGGGAGTACACTTGGAGTGTACTTCGTGTGGTGAAGTTGTGATGCACCGGATGACGTGTCACGAAGGTTTGGGTGATGGCATAGTTGAGGTGTGTAAAGCGTGTTGTGTAGTGCCGTAAACTATGGAACAGTGTCCCAAAGTAGTTGTGATGTTACCCTGCCATAGTGATAGGTGTCAAGGTGTAATTGGGTATGGGTGGGAGTACATGTGAAGTTACAGAGTGGTGTAAGAGTGACATAGTAGAAACGTGACGGGATGTCACGTAGTGGCATGAGCACGTGAGGAGTTGTGCTCATGATGAGTTAGAAGTTGGTGTTAAAGTGACGTGGCATGATGCCAGGTGAAGTGGAGGATAACGATGTAGCTGATGACTTGCAAAAATTCATATTGCAGAATTCACAAGATCGCTCGAGCGGAGGCTTTTGGCCGCTCGAGCGAATTCAGGCAGATTTAAACGCTCGACTGCCGCTCGACAGGGAGCTCGAGCGAGTTGCTGGAAAACAAAGATCGCTCGAGCGGAGACATTGGCAGCTAGAGCGAAATCAGGCAGAGTCGAACGCTCGACGCGCGCTCGACACCCTGCTCGAGCGAACATCGTATTTTGATAGAAGTAGGGTCTTCCGCCGTCAGACCATATAAAGGAGATTTTTCACTCTATGGCCATGACCTGTTGACTGGAGAACACTTTTTGGGACAGAAAAACACAGCTAGAAGGATTCAATTCATTTGTTTTGGAGACGGAATTCCAATTATTGCACGTACGTTGGAATCATACACGAGTACAGATGGGAGAAAAGCATTGGATCATTCCTTTGAGTTTTTGAAGACGAGTTGAGGCTGCAAGGAGTATTTTTTAGTGTTTATTTTCTTCCAATCTTCTCAGAACAATTATGGTGAATTCGTTTATGTTGAATTCCATTTCTAGCATGAGCTAAATTTTCTTTATTCTAGGAAAATAATATAACCTATTCCCGAACTATGCTTGATTGTCTATGCTAATTTAATGCAATTCTCTCTTTGTTTATCTGATTTATTCTGAGTTTATTGCTTCTAATTAACTGGCCATTGATTAGATGATATTTAATCTTGTGATTTGTTATCGAAAGAGGGAATCATAGGGTAGATCTTGAATATTTCAGCATAGGTAAGTATAGAGATCGAAAGACTTGTATGAACCTATGTAGTAATGAAATCATTGGTCCGAATGCTTTCTTGCTTTATTAAATTTGCATACTCTTGTGTGAATTGATGAACAAGAATAATTTCAATTGACTATCGAAAGAGGCTGTTGGATGAATTAGAGATTTGCTAATAGATAAAAGAGAATTAAATTAAGTTAGCTAGATGAGAAAAGCATAGTGAAGAATTAGGTGAAATCGATTTCCTATAAGTTTTCTTCCCATTAATTTGATCTTTGAACGTCAGTTTTATTTCCTTTGCGTATTTCTCTTTGAGTCGATTTTAGTTTAACTTGCAACTACAAAAATCTTAGTGATTCCTCTAGATAAAATCAAGTTTAGTATAATTTTGGTATTTGGCAAACGTAAGGTACCAATCCCTGATGACGATACTCTTCTTTTCACTTTATTATAAAACTACGATACTGTGCACTTGCAGTTTTGCACCGGTCAAGTTTTTGGCGCCGTTGCCGGGGATTGGTTTATTCTTATTCTTTTTGTCAATATCGATACAAAGTAATCTTGGTTTTAATTTAGAATTTTATTTTAATTCGTTCTACAGGTGTGTTTTTGACGTTGGATGC